>NW_008825494.1:303252-312947 GCF_000699105.1 Pygoscelis adeliae | reverse complement strand
CTGCCGTCGCGTTTCGCAGCGCCCCGCTTCGTTTGTGTTCAGCTGCCTCTCGGGGACGGCAGGGCTGCACGGGCGGCGCAGGCCGGTTCCCCCCCGGGGCCCTCTCCCTTTTCGCACCCCCGTGCGGGCGAGGGTCTCCGCTGCGTCGTTGCCGGCAGAGTACTGTGCTGTAATTAGCAGTCTGAGATGAGGATTTAAACCGTCTGGCTGGTGGGATGAAGGAGCTAAACTCATTGATGCGTTCTGCTTGTAGGTACAGATTGGCCTACCCAGGCCCCGGTGCGCTTTCCCGGTGGATCTGCAGGGTGGCAGGCTGGGGTGGGCTCCCTCAGCCTCGGGCACGTTCAGAGGAACCTTTCCCGTGCCCCTTCTTACACAGCAGCGGTAGTCGTTTGTTCGAAGTTACCCTTAAAGCCACGAGGGAGTGGTTTAGGGCTGACTGCACGGGGTGGGTGCAGGTGCTGTTTTGTTTCTTGAACGTGCTCTCAAAACTGAGGAAAAAGTTGGGCGGCAGCCCCCCGAAGTTGGCTCTGTTGAACCGTTTGGAGGGTGCCGTAGACACCTCCTTGAGCACTCGGCCTGGTGTTTTGGAGTTCGAATTCATGTATGCGGCACCTCAGCGCTGGAGGAAGATGCAGAAAGGGAGTCTGCAGATTAAAGGATTAGAGGATTGTGGTTTTGTTTGGTTTGGGGTTTTTCCTGTTTTTTCTTTTTTTAAAGGAGGGTGGAAAGACTGGAAACACCTAACTTAATGTATCGAGTCCTCTGCTGTCTTTGGATTGCTCAAGGAATTACTACTATTTTTTTTCGAACTGATATGTTACCATTTTGGGACTAGTTTTGGGTGCTGTGTGTTACCCTTATTTGCATATTATAATATTGTTGCATTTGATTTTTCCTAAAGATCACTTACTGTCTGTTGAATAACAAAATTGCAGGGTCTTGAAGCGGAATGTAACTGTTCTTAACAAATGTATTTAGTAAAAGCTACACAAAATGAGAAACAAGTCCTCTTGTATAGCCTTCCAAGATAACAGTTGTAAACCTGTCTACTGAAATTCAGTATTGTTTTAATAAAGGATAAGAGAGAGTCTGGTTTTGGATCGGGCAGAACTTCGTTAGACCAAGAGAAATATTGCATGACATCAAATGTCAATTTATATTCTGTTATAAAAGGTCTGTGTAAAATGTTGGTTGTGCCACCTTCATCAGTAATGTAAATTTTTCTACTGTTGGACCCAGACCGAGGAAGCATGGGAATTAAAATTGCCAGCTGTCATTTGATTACTATGGCAAGAACTGCATCTTTGGTGAAAACTTGCACAATAATTGCTGATGGTGCTCTGCATAGGTTATTGTTTGACATCATTATTCATTTTACCTACTTAAAATACTTCTTGACTGCTTTTAAGGTTCTGGGTGTCAGCTGGAGCAGAGCTGTCTGTTCCAAGTGCTTCTGATGCAGCTGTGCTAGGTCAGAGAACTGAGAAGGCCTGTAGCTTTCTTTATCTTTGCAGTAGCCCAACACATCTTCACTGAGACATGCTTCTGGGGCAGGATGCACAGGGATGTTTGTGTGGGAGGGGGAGTAACAAAATTGTTGTTAGAAAACGTGGTGTGAGTCGGGGCTATGTTATGTCATTGTCGCTTGGGATTTCAGAAGGGCGCTTTGGGCTCAGCGGGCACAGGTCCAGACTGCAGCCTGCTGGTCCTGCAGATTGTGTCTGAAGTAGAAGCGGGGAGGTGACAAAAGAGCAACAGATGGTACCAGGGAGGAATTTAAGAAAGCAATGATACAGCGTTGGTTCGTATGAATGGCAGTACATAGAGGGGACCTAACCAGCCTGTTGGAGGCTTCGAGCTATTGATTTATCTACTCTTAATTTTATGCGTAAGATGACAATGTGTTATTTAGAATATGCTTGTAGGAAAGTTGTAGCATATGAGTCTCTGGTCTCCTACTGCAATTTTGGAGTGGACAACTTGGCAAATTGGAGTTGTTACTCTAGAAGCACATTTATCCTTTCTCTGTCTATCAGAAGAAAGACCAAAATATGTTTAAAAAGCTATGTCTAGTGGATTATGGACACCCCCCCACCCTGCAATGAGACTTGTCTTGAAGCTGTCAGGTGCATGTGGTTCATTCAGTGCTTGTTATGATGAGTCACTCCTGATTCTCAGTGGGTACCTGGTGTTTGTTCATTCCCTCCCTTTTTTCTTTGAACATCACAGTGAGCACCACCCTGTCCGCTTGCTGGTGTGGATTCTAAGTAAGGGTTTTAGCTGCCCTAGAATTGGTTTTCAGGCCTGTTGAAGAATTTTGCCTCTGGCAGTGTTGTCAGAGGTACTACTGCTATGAGTAAGTAGCATAAGTAGTTGGTGATCTTCGCTAAAAAACTGTTATCAAGTTTGACATAAAATCACCCTGACTAGCAATTCACATTACTTGTGCTGTCTTTTCTGTGTTGCTATCTGTAGCTGCAGAGCGGGCTCTAAAATAACTCACCAAAGTTATAGCTTGAAAATCCTTGGTTTGTTCTGAGAAACTATTGTTAGGTATTAAAACTGAGAAGCCATTGCTGATGATAATTATTTCTAAATTTGCATCTTCATGTGCTGTGTGGTATTCCAGACAAGAGAAGTGAGCAGATTTATGAATTCATACAACGTGGTTTTAATGTGATTCTAATCATACACTTACTTTTCTCATAATTCACTGAGAGTCAACGGTATTAGCCATAGGGTTCCACAGCTTGAAAACTCAATACTGTTCACACCAGGTGTTTTCCATGAACACCTAGTGTCATTCAGCACAAAGGGTTGAAAGTTACTGTGTCCAGCTCTGGAGCCCTCAGCATAAGAAAGACATGGACTTGTTGGAGCGGGTCCAGAAGAGGGCCACGAAAATGATCAGGGGGATGGAACACCTCTCCTGTGAAGAAAGGCTGAGAGAGTTGGGGTTGTTCAGCCTGGAGAGGAGAAGGCTTTGGGGAGACCTTGTTGCAGCCTACCAGTACTTAATGGGGGCTTATAAAAAAGATGGGGGCAAACTTTTTAGCAGGGTCTGTTGCGACAGGACAAGGGGGAATGGCTTTAAACTAAAGGGGGGTACATTTAGACTAGATAGAATGAAGAAATGTTTTACGCTGAGGGTGGTGAGACACTGGAAGAGGTTGCCCAGAGAGGTGGTGGATGCCCCATCCCTGGAAACATTCGAGGTCAGGTTGGACGGGGCTCTGAGCAACCTGATCTAGTTGAAGATGTCCCTGCCCATGGCAGGGGCGTTGGACTAGATGACCTTTAGAGGTTCCTTCCAACCCAAACTATTCCAGGATTCTATAAAGCTGCACTTGACACTTTAAAAAAAAAAAAAAAAAAAATCCAGTTTCAATGAATTTTAAATACCTACACCCTCGGCCTTCAAACTTAAAAGATCAAATCTTTTGCAGCTTAAAGTCAGTGAGTGAAACCCTGTGTACGTTAGATTTAATGCAACGCTGTCCTTGATTTCAGTTAAATGGGAATTTTCAGGTAAAGGGTTTACTTTCACAAGTTTGTGTGAAAATCTGATCCTTAGTTTTCAGTTATAAAAATAAAACATTTACTTATAGGGACAGAGTTCCAAAGAACTTTCTAAACGAGGCACATCAAGTAACACTTCTTCCTTGAAAACAGGGATTAGATGAAAGAACAAGTAATGATAGAATCTTTTGATTTTAAACTCCCTATGGATCCTTAATGGATTAGTGATGCCCCTGTACAATTTTAAAATAGCTAGGACATGCTTCTCTCTGCACCAGAAATATTTTAATGTTGCATCGTTTCAGTCAATAGTTTGATTATCTATTTAATTATCTCCGTAATGATTCACTCTATTAAGAAGGCCATAATATGTATCCCCCATCTGATTCTCAGAACAGACAGTTGGTTTCTTTTCTGTGTGAGGTATTAGCAAGAGTTTCTTAGAAGCTGTATTTGTTTGGCAGTTTGCTTCCTTGTGGTTCTGACCACAACTTTAGCCCAAGAGGTACTGAGGGCATGAAAGCATATATGGGATGTGGTAATTTGCCATACCAACTTGCTGAACTATTTGATGAGTAGCTTGTGTGTTTTTTAGATGTATCATTTATGTAAAGATTCAGCTTCTGTAGCTAAAAGAACTTGCAGAAGCAATAAGAGGATTATGTGGTTGTTATTTAAAACAGTATTTTAAGATTTAAACTCCCACTCATTTCACAGTTTGCTCTTTTTATTAACCTACCCCCCACGTTCCTCTCAGTAGTTGTTTTATTACCTTTATTTGGCTAAAGATGCCAGTTGCCTGACACAAAAGTGCTTTTCTTTGCTGACTCTTTGTGTCTTCTGAGAATAACTTTATTGCTAAAGTAGCCTTCAGTGGTATTTTTTTGTTTTTTTTTTTATGTATGCTTGTATTTATTCGTTTAACCTTTTGGAAAATTGCAGTAGGAGCAGTTTACTTGCACAACTGTCCTTTTAAACTACTCCATGTAAGCAACTCCTTATTCATTGTTTTCTGGGACACCCATAGCTTGCTTGAGCTGTTGCGATAACGGGAAATTTGAAAGCTCCTTTTTTCATTTGCTGCTTCTGGAAATTGTGATTAAAAATGTTGTTGGAGTTTGCTTAGCTGAGGGATCTGCAAACTGTTTTAAATTTGGATGGATGGTTCAGTTTTTTTGGCCAAGTTTAACACTACTGGGATTCTCCTGAGGTGCAGGGATCTGTTGCAATGTCAGCAAACGTAAGGTGTATGTGCTTGATTCAAATTCAGGTCTGGCTGGAGATGAGGGCAAAAAGGGGGGAAGAAGACAGCACGGCAGTGGGTCTGCGCTTCGCTCTGGATTTGGAGGACATGAAAAATGAAAATACTTAGTACCTGAGAGCTTGTCACAGGCACCAACCGTACTTCATGGCATGCCTTGATGTTAGGTTAGAGGTTTGAACTCATTTATTTTGGCAGCCTCTGGCTGAGGCAGGCATGAGGTCATTTGTTGGGTTCTCTGGAACTAGTTCTGTGAGATTCTTCCCTTGTGTCTCTCACAGAGCCTGGAAACTGTATGACAGGGTGTTTTTGTTGTTGTTACTGTTTGGTTGTTTTAATTTATTTAACATAACTGCTTGTCCCTTAAGATGACGGTCGTTCTAAACAAGTAGTTCAACACAAGTATTTATTGAAGCTCTGTAGAGCTCAGTGGAATTCCCCTCATCTGTGTGACCCGCTCACCTTGGCTGCAAAATTAACCAGAACTAGAAAGCTGAGGTCTTCCTTCTGCTCTGAGGATGCTGTTCACCTTGCTGAATCGTAGGTTCTGGCTCTCCCCGGGAGAACCCTGGTAACGGTGGTTCTGTCAGAGGGCAGAGCTGAAGAAGTAGCCCCTGGTGATACTTCCACAGGCCTGGTATCTCTACAAAATACATTATGTCTGCTATTGTGCAGGAGTGTAGCTTGCTTTCTTTTTTATTGTAACTTTTTTCCCATGTGTTTCTTGACAACGAGAAACATTCCTAATTTTCTTGGAGTTACTTGAGGTAGGGATCCTCAGCTTCTGGGAGGTGTACCAATCTCAGTAGCAATTTCTCTGCATTTGTTCAGCCAGCACCAGTTACTCCCGTACAAAGAAGACAGAGCAAAGAAGAACGCCTGTTAGGTTGATTCAGTGAGGTCATGGAAAGAAGGACGTTTCTGGCTAGCACTTAACATCCTGTTTTTTTCCTTAGCTTTTGACACTGTATAAACAGGAACATTTTCCTTATCGGTTGTATTATACTGTGTTAGTTAAATGTAAAATCTAAATATTTACAGATCGGCTTTTTTGATTGACATTATGTTTAGGCAATAAGACTTGGGGAATTATTTGTTTAAGGCTAGTCCAAAAACTTCATACCTGTTATTTTTTATTTGCCTGATTTACATAATAACAAAATTCAGAAACTTACATTCTGCAGTTGACTGGATTTTCTATTCAGTTGTGTCTTCTGGGGGAGTTTGGGAAAGAAAAGGGCTTATCACAGGAACTGCAGGTTGTTATAAGCCGCAGCCTGTTGGTTAGCTGGAGGAGGGAGATTGTAGGAACCTGCCAAAAGAGCTTATGTTAAAGCTGTAAAGTGACTCTTCTGAATATTTGCTCACAGTAACGGATCAAGCCTTTGTGACCCTTGCTACTAATGATGTGTACTGTCAAGGCGCTCTGGTTCTCGGACAGTCGTTGAGGAACCATACGACATCTAGAAAATTGGCAGTACTAATTACACCAGAGGTTTCCAGTGGGATGAGGTAAGGATTCATGTATTTTTGGAGGTTGATAATGTGGAAGAATAAACAACAGCATGAAAGATTTTAATAGGCTTCCTGTGGATTTCGCAGCATTATGTCTAGAAGTTCCCCCTTGGCTAGCAATTTCTGAGACGAGTCCCAAATAACAACATCCATGATAAGCTCATCAGCCTAATAAGAATTCACTTGCAAAATGTAGAACTTGTGGCTGAAAGTTGTCTTAAGCCCATAATTGGGAACATAAGCTGAAAGTTTAGGAACTAAGATTTCAGTGTCTTGCTTTTGAGCCGAAATAAAGGCACTACTGTTTTTTCCCCCCAAGTGTTTCTCTTTTAGAAAGAGCAAGATATGTAACCACCTGTGACATCAGAACTCTCCAAAAACCTTAGGGGCTCAGGTTCAGATGACTAATCTTAAAATATTGGTGCACAGCTATCATGATGAGAAATCAATCTTTTTTTTTTTTTAAATCACTTTCCAATTTGGGTTGTGATTCTACAGGCACTACGGAACTGCATGTACAGAAATCTCATTAGATCTGTTGAACTCAAGCCCTGTTACTTGGAGGACTCTGTTGCGTATTAAAAGGAACATGACATGCCATAGCTACTTAAACTCTTAGTTCTGCTATGGCTTAGGAAGTGTGCAAGCTCCTGATTTCTGTATGCAATGTGAAGGTATTTGCAGTGCATCTGGCTCAAGGAACATATTTTCCTATTTTTGCTGTGATTAGATGTACAGAAATGTGTTTTTACAGGTTTTCTAAAGTATGGATTTTGTCAGAACACTGTAACCTTCCTGAGGGAATACTGTATACATTTTACACCTGGGTGGTTACTAAGTCCACCAGTTCTTCATCCCCATTCAGAGGGGGGAAAAATCTTTATAATACATTTTTTTTAATTGAAGGATAGCATTTTAAAAAAAGTACATCACTGAACTACGCTTCTAAAAATCTGTACCTACTCTTAATTCTTTCCCAGTTAACTCCTGTCCCTTGAAGATCAGTCAAGCAAAAGCTAATGACTCTGAAATCTAGATAATCAGCACAGGCTTTTCTTTTTCTGTGTTTGTATGACATCCAGGACTTTGTAGTTAATAGTGTAATGTAAATAAATAAGCTGTGTTTAAAAGACTTTTTTCTTGTGTCTTGAAGGAAAATTACCTACTTTGGTATCACCTGTAAAATTACCATGAAAGAGATGCATAGAAAAAAGATGTCTTCCTTAAAGTCTCATTTGAGATGATTTGTAGTAGTGAGCAAGTATATATTGCCTGTTTTAAAAGGTGCAGTTTTGAAGCTGCATTTGCTTGGGCATAATAGGTGCAAATGACTGCGCTGACAGTGCGTGCCACATCCTGTGCAGTGCACAGGGAACCCAGTACGGTGCTGTTTTTCAGAGACAATTGTGCAGGATGAAAGCTGCTTTAATTTCTGTTGGTGTTTCTATAGGACATCAAGTAACTAAAATAAGGATTGGTTTCTCCTCCATACAGCACCTGTCACTTTTGAGATGTGCTGGCTCCGTAGCAGAAGAGGCGATGGTTTGTGGCCCAATGGCTGCCACTTCAGCAGGCTGTTTAAAAGGACTTTTCACTTCTGACTTGTCATTCTAAGCAATCAATCTGGCCTTTGTTATTGTCATAAAAAAATGTTGTGCTGTGTGTCACTGTTTTCATGCCAGAAGTGAACTCTGATGAACCTCTCTAAATTCCCTTCTTTTTCTCCACTGCTTGCTCTGGCAGGCCTGTCCTCCGCAGCGTGTTTGACGAAGTAATCGAGGTGGATGCGCTTCACAGTGCTGACTCAGTCCGTTTGGCTCTGATGCAGAGGCCAGAACTGGGTGTAACCTTCACTAAGCTTCACTGTTGGACTCTTACTCATTATAGCAAATGTGTCTTCATGGATGCAGACACTTTGGTGAGTAGCCTGAGAGCCGTGGAAATGTTTGTGTCTGTCTTAAAGAGCTACTCTGAGTGTGGGATGCTTCCTTGTCAGGCAGCCTACTGGCCTATGAAGTGACCAGATTTGCTGGTGGTCACAAGGTCGCAGGAGCTCCAGCTGGCATGTTTTGGCACAATGCTCACAGTTTTGCTGGCTGCATAGAAATAAATGCTGTTTTGAGAGTAGCCTCAGGACTGTCCTCAAAAGAATACTGCAAACACACTCTATGCAAATGGGCTTCTGACAGATGTTTAAAATAGATCTGTGTCATATACTTTCGTTTGGACTTATTCTGTTCAGGAAGGCAGGCCAGTTTTAAAATGGAGGTATGGTATGTTATAGTGTTTAAAGGGACCTTCTGGAGGGTCTCTGAGTTATTACTCTCATGGAGTAATTTCACAGGGTTTGTGCTTTTATCAGAGAAATCATGGAGATGCACAATTAACGTTACCTTATTATATTAAAAATAGAGGTTCTGACCCCTAGCATATTTTGCATTGCCACTGCTTTTATGCTCTGCAAGCTATATACTTGGCTAACTTAGCAATTTACTCCATTGGTACTGATTTAGCTACTCACGTTCTAGAAAAACACCTGCTCTAACAATTTTTCTTTTTTTCCTACTGTCTCTAAGGTGCTTTGCAATGTTGATGAATTGTTTGATCGAGAAGAGTTTTCAGCAGCTCCTGATTCTGGCTGGCCTGACTGCTTTAATAGTGGTGTATTTGTGTTCCGACCTTCTTTGAAAACTTACAACCTACTGCTCCGGTTTGCTGCTGAACATGGCAGCTTTGATGGTAAGGGGCAAAGCATAAGGGATGAAGTGCAAGACATTCGATTCCTCCTCAGTAAGCTGTTTTTCCATAGCTTCCATGCTATCTGGTAGAATGGAGGAAGGCAGGAGTTCTCTGGGCTTTACGTAATTGTGCCCCCACAAAAATCTAAGGTGTAGACCTTTACCTCTTACACAGTACTTAAGACCCATTAACTTATTGTGGACAGTGCTTCCCAGAAAAGTGCAATGAAGGAACATTGTGTCTGAGTCTTGCTCAGTAGGTTTTAATTTTGCTGCCTGGTTTGGGAGAGAGAAATGCAGCTGATCTTTAGTCTTCTGCTCTGAGGGAGACCGAAACCCTTTCCTACTCCTTTCTTCATATATTACAATAGGACTCCATTTAGACTGAACTTGCATTGGAGTGGATCAGGTATTATTTGCTTGTACCTGCTCACGTGGCCATATTTTCAAGTCCAAGTTGTAGTCCCATGAACACACCAGTCTCACTCCCATCCTTGGACGTGAAATTTTGACATAAATTTGAGTGTATGCATAATTATGGTAATACTGTTTTATATATTCTTTAGGAGGTGATCAAGGCTTGTTGAATAGCTTCTTCAGCAACTGGGCAACAGCAGATATTGGCAAACACTTACCTTTCCTCTATAACAGCAGCAGTG
>NW_008825494.1:284317-303233 GCF_000699105.1 Pygoscelis adeliae | reverse complement strand
TTCCTGCTTTCAATCAGTAAGTAGTAACACTTCTGACTGACTGTAAACCTCTGTAGTTTGTTAACAGGTTCTGACAGCTTTACTTTGAAAGTTGTTGCCTTCTTTTCCAGTCAGTTCTATGGGAAACAGTTGGGGTTTTTTTTTTCTATTTTTTAAACCATTTCTTAGGTTCTTCCATGAAGCGAAATTTGTGCTAGTAATTATATGACTTCAGACAACGCCGTTAGAGAAACTTTTCTGGCAGAAGGCATGCTGGATTTAGGGTGTCATGAATTACTGTTCAGTTGCACAAAACACTCTCACTGGATGGTGAACTTGGGACGATGAATTTATTAGTAATTTTTAATATGGGATCAGTAACAACGAATCTTGCTGATTCAATGTTTGAAGTGGTATTTATTTGTTTGTGAACAGAGTATGCAGGAGGACTGGAAATGGTACTGCACAAGCCTGTCATTTTTCTTCATGAACTTTTCTACTAGAATCAGCAGCTGGAAGCAAATGGCAATGCAGCCTTTTGTTTTCTGTATGCTAAACAAGATACCTTAACCTAATAAGACAGAAAAAATATTTTTTTATATATATATATACACTCATACTGAATGTGTTGCTGTTGCAAAATGTCGAAATTACCTCACCAGTGAGAGTAAGCATGTTTCTTTAGCAGTTTATATAGGCTAAAAAAATATAATTAATGTATAGACCTGTATGTTTAATCTTTGCAGCTTTGGTAGAGATGCCAAAGTTGTTCACTTCTTGGGAGCGACAAAGCCCTGGAACTACAAATACAACCTCCAAACAAAGAGAGTTATGGAGGATGGCACCACGTCTGGATCTTTTCATCAGCTGTCATTTCTTGCCCTCTGGTGGAATATATACAGTGCCAGTATATTGCCTTTGTTAGAAAAACTTCAAAAGATGGAAGAATCAGAATCTGAGGAATGCAAGGTAACTAATAAGGAGTTAGTGGGAATATGCTGGAATCACAAGAAAAATTCTGAAAATTATGTGTTTGCTAGAGGAAGGAATTACATGAAAAACCATAATACCTGTTGATTGGTAGTAGCAGTGATTGCTTCTAGAAGCATCTAAACTAGCAGTTTAGGAAGGATTTTTAGTACTATTGGCTTTCCAAAGATTTGTCCCAGCCCCCTTCTTAATGGCTGAAGAGTTTGTATGGGAATGTATGTGTACAGATTCTGCAAATTAAACACAAAGTACGATACAAATTAGCCAGAGAAGGTGATAATCTGGCTATGAAACAAACAGACTTTTGACTTTTTGAAGCTAAGTTGATGTAGACCATCAAACTAGTCCTTGAACTATAGTAAAATTTACCTTTTCAGAACTGCATTATAACTTGTTTTGAGGGTCATAACAAATAAATCGGATTTGCAAAGGCAGTGTTAATTACATTTAGGATGTTATATTCAGTACTCATATGTCATCAAGCATTTACTGAGCTCTTTATGCTTTTTCTTTTTTCCTTCAAAGGAAGTACAGCAATGTATGGTTTCCATGGATAGAATAATAAATCTGTTGATAAATAGATGATTTCTTGGAGACCAGCAGCATAGAGTAATGAGTAGGAGAAGTACGATTTTTAATTTTGTATCCAGACGTGACAGTTTAGATCACTTTTATGCATATATAAATATTTTCTTAGTCTAACATTAAAAAAACATTACTACTATCATTGAACTAATTGCATAGTCCCATAATATCAGTTGGACAATTACTGTCAAAGCCCCAGAGAGGAATTTGGTTTGTTAACCTTATGACAAATTGGAAAGCAGAGGAAGGAATGGGTAATTTTTGATCTCTCACTTTAACGTGCTTTAATTTTTAAGAAATTGTACAGTAAAGAAATATTTCAGCCACGGTAACATGAAGGTGGAAATACCCGTTAGATTTACGTCCTGATGATGCTGGCATACTCATGAGTGCAAAAATCTAAATTGCAACGTGCTCTGAATCTGGGACCACAAACTTTTTTGAATTTATTAACTTACTCCTTTAATGCTGAGATCCCTGTAAGGAGGTGAAACTGTTGTAAATAAGAGATTAATTTCCTGCAAAACTGCATTTCAGTGGTGAGGTGTTCTTGTTTTTGTTAGCACACTTTCAATGGAGTTGAAATTACACTGAAAAAGGTCAGTCCTTCTGTGGCCAATTCGCAGCAAATGCCTGTGCTTCCAGAGCAGACACATGAAATATATCCTGCGGCATGTTCACCTGAGGAGCACGCTTTCAAAGCTGTAAGTATGTTGTATACTACTATATGCAGCAACAAAGTAAAATGATACACTAAAATGAGGGGGTTTTTTTAAATTATGCTTCTGATCTGGGAGATTATATAATCTTCAATTTAGCTGTAGCTATTGAATTTTCTTGCTAGCATCAGAAATAGTCTAAATAATATTTATTTTCTTTAATCTCTAGTCACACATGCATGATGTGTCTGGAGGTATAGAGAGTTTGCATTGAATTTTACAAAGAGATTGCTTATTGAAAGTTGTTAGGTACTTAGTAAAGTGTAATATAAAAAAAAATTGTTACCAAAGTAATCTTTTGAATATTAATACTCTTGTGAATTAATTTATTTGAAGCTAGAATCCTTTCTGTCACTCCTCTGTAGAAATCATTGGTTTTTTTCCAGAAGTGTTGACTCGGAAAACTGTTCCCCAAATTTCGGTGATTTGGGCAACAGGGAGTGTCTTAAAAGAATCCACTGGTGAACATTGCAGGGGTCCTGGTTCTTTTGTCACTCTTCCTGTGTTTGAGTGTTTGTATTTGGGTGTTTCTGTTGCACTGACTCCCCTTATTTTCTGCAGGAATTAAGTTGGACATAATAGCACAATGTTTTGCAGGTGAAGGTCATTACATGTTGTATGATAAACCATGCTACAGCAAGGTACAATTGGGAGAAAGTAAAATTAATGTTCTGATGTCATCTGGTATTGTAACTTGTGGGCTATTCTCTAGTAAGACAAAGAGAGTTTTTATTATGTTCAGTGCTTCATCCCTTTAGACTATAGTTACTCCATAAAGTAAAACTGTAGTCTTCCTTCCTTTCTTTTCCACCCTGAGTGTGGAGGAGCTGAAGGAAAATTGCAAACCTTCCAGCTCTATAATTTAAGAATAATTTATTTGCAAAGGATGTGTTATCTTGTGTGCCTCGTGCATCTGACTCCATTGGAAATGCTCAAACCAAATAGGGACACGTTTTCAAGATGTTTGTTTGGGGTAAAAAATCATAATGTTCACTTAAAGTAGTGTCATTCAAATTTAAATTTATTTTATTTTTTTAATTACTAGGATTGGTTTATCAGAAGATGATATTAATTAAAAATTAATAGCCTGACTGTCTTCTTACTTGGGAATACCATCATTCCACTTCTTGTTGCTTACCTTCAGTAGTCTTGTGGGATTGTTCTGGTGGGAGGGACTTCAGAATGGGGTCTGTCTACTCATTTATGTTTTGATATCTGGCAAAGGCAAATATTTGGGACAGTATTTTTTGGGCAATCCATTTTACCTCTGTTTTGGAACTCATTGTTCTGTTCTCATTCTATACATATAAAAAGCTCATGAGTTACAGAGCAAGCTGTTATCCTAAAATGAGATTTTTCTCGTTGAAGTTTCACCTCATGAATGGTAGGCATCTACTGTAAGCTAGCTTTCCGGGCTGTTTCTGTAGTCTCTGAAGAATGACAGCCATTCTTGAACCTATTTTAGGATGAGATGAGCTGCCCTCTGGAGGTACTTATCCTAGGTTGATTATAGTAGGAGCTTAGATTCAATGCCATTTTGATAGCTAAAGCTGGCGGAGATGAATTTTGTCCTTGGTGATAATGTGTTTCGTTCCTTTTCCTCCCATCCCCTGCTTCCCCCTACCCCAAGACTGAAATCGATTTGTATTGTATGAATTCTCATGATAAGGAAACTATGAAAAAATATTCTCCTAATACAGCCACTGAGGTTTTATTTTAGCAACCTGTATGTGAAGTTGAACAAAGCGGTTCTAACGTCCATCTCTCTGAGCCTGGCAGATCTTCAGAACAACTTCTATTTCATCCTGCGTTTCAGGAAACCTCAGAACTGGTACATGTAGCTTTCTGCATTGTACATCTGTTGGTAATTGCATGCATGCCTTTGCTGCCAACATTATTTTGGGAAATCTCAACTAATTATGATGCAATGTGCAAATAAATTCTTGAAACTTTTAGCTGTGTAATTCCTTAACTGCTTCCAGTACTGGGGTGTGATCCCTTTCTATCAATTATACTTCTAGTTTTTAAATGTATATTTTCCTGTGCTAGCCCCCAAGTAACAAATGCACGGTGTTAATTTTAGCTCTCCAATACTAATACAAACAAAGCTGTTAGGGTTTTTTTGTTCTTTTTTTTTTTTTTTTAACCTGCTGAAGTGATGTTTCCAAGCAAGTGGAAAATGAGTGTACGGTGAGTCAGGCAAGAAGCCTAAGCTACTAGGCTTTCCTTTGTGGTCTTGCACTGCGTTTATCTGTGGGCAGTGTGACAGGAGTGCCAGACTTGGCGTTGATGGAGGTGACAGACTGTCAAGGAGTTTGTATCATGTAAGGTACACAACACAGCCATATTCCTAATGAGGCCTTTTGTATGATTGTGAAGCACTATGGTGAAATGCTTTAAGACTGAGCAACAAAACTGCAGGTGAAACTGTAGCTCCTGTGCAGCCAGGGGTGTTTGCGCCCTAGCTAAAATTCTTAATTTCTAAAACCATCATGATTCCTGTCTTCTTGTTAATGGCATCCAAAGCTGTTGATAAGGCTTGCCAATGGTAAAGAAGGGAATCTTCATGCATTACTGCAGTTATGCGTATACAAAGCCTGAAAATTAAATACCAAGTATTGTTGCATATTTGCTTATGTAGGGAGCAGGCATGCTCTTCAGAGTATTTATTCATGTTTAAAGTCACGTAGAGAGCGTGACCCAGGTGGGGTACATATGGAAGGATGCACTTGCCTAAGCATACAGTGTCATGCTGGCTGTTTGAAATACCTTACCTGGTCTGTAGGTGCAGGTCTTGCACAAGTCCTGCCTTATCTGCCCCAAGTTGGCAGATGTAATGGATATTCCAGGGCATTTAGGCAGTTTAAGCCACTGATTCCTGCCCATTAAGTTCTATTCTGAAACATTTCTGTATTGAATTTGTGAGGGCTTCACTGGAAGGCCGTTCTGGTTGATTTCAGTTTTGAAAAACATGAGATGAGTTGTTTGCCTTGGAGCCTCTTGGAGTAGTACTGAAAGCAGGTTTTCAGTAGCTGCCTTGCTTAGTCCTTGCTATATTTCATCTTTATTACTGGTTATAATTGTTGGGATGTTCTGGTTTTACTGGCATTAGTCAATCACGGACACAGTTTTTCTTTTATGTGGTTGAAATTATCACTAATAATGTGTCTTGCATTTGTGCACCTATGACAACTTAATCTTGAACCAGGATTCACAATTCTGGGCCGTCATTCAAAATGAAGTAGTTATTGGTATAATGAATAGTGTCAATCTTTTGAATTAATTTATATGGGTAATGTGTCTCACATCGGCTAAATAATACTGATCTCACTGGACATCAGGTAAAACAAATGACCAGAAATTATAGGAACTTATGTTCACATGAAAGCCTGTTGAAGACAAAATTTGCACAGATACTTGGTTACACTTTATTGTAGGAGATAATTGTTCATTCTACTCTGAACAAGCCATATTTGTAATATTCTCATTGTGTTGTTGCTGAGTGTGTCAAGGTCTGAGTAAAGACAAGTAAAATAAATGTTCGGTATGTTCAAAGATGCTATGACAAGTAGTAAAAGCATGGGAAAATGAGATCACATTATCAAAACAAGAATGAATGTTTGAATACTGTTTGGTTTATTGTTTTAACTGGGACTATACAAAGCAGAAGTTTGACATTTAAGGTTTAACTTCACAGCACTGAAATGAGAATAACCAAATGACTGTTTTCCCACTGTTCTGCTTCTTCCCACAGAACGAGGTTGCACATTCTGTTTCAGAGCTGTCTATTCACTTCAAGCCAGAAGAACCAAGTCCAGAAGATGAACGGAGGAAATGGGAGGAAGGACGTATGGACTATATGGGGAAAGATGCTTTTGAACATATCAAAAAGAAATTGGATGCATTTTTACATTAAGATGGAGCGTCCTGTAACGGCCATCACGATCTATGTTTCTTCTATAAATGAAATCCTTGGATACTTGGCTATCTCCATAGTTTATCTGACACCAAAGTTAGAGGTAGATATAGATCCTCATATATTTTGAGGGAAGATTAACAGATACAGACTCTTGTTTTATAACTGTTAAGTGTGCCTCATCTTTATTGTTTTGTATGTCTCATCTTCATTGTTCTCCCACAGTGCCTTCTGAAGTATAATGAACGATACCCTCTGAGTTTGAACTCTCATATTTATCCCTCTTTCCTGCTTCTCCCCATAGCATTCTGCAGAAACAGTCGTGAGTGTGAAACATGTTGGAAGTTGAGATTATTTCACAAGTTGAGATTATGTCAAAAGTACTTTTACCTTTTAGAAGATGCTATAAAACTATTTAAATGAAAACCTTGTTCTTGAAACCAAGTTAACACTTTCAAAGGCAACCATAGTGTAGACTTCAATGTGAGAAAAAAGTGAGGAGATGAAATCCTGACCTCATAGGAGTCTGTGACAAAACTTTTTAATTTAAGTATACTTAGGATTAGAGGAAATTGAGACTTTGTCTGAGATGACTAGTGGATGTTCTCCCTATTTATAGGAAACTGCTCAGCTTCATCACCAGCGTGATGAAGAGTGGTGTAAAACTCTTAAGATAGACTGATAATGTATGTTAACCTTTTATAGTGTTGCTATAGGATACTGTTTTTTTTAAAATATTGTTAGCTTTACTTGCATATTCAGAGTTGCGTAGTCAGAGGAAGAAATGCTGACACTATGGCATAAACTTTCTGGTGCTTTGTATGAATTTGTTTACAGTACTTCAAACTGCAGTTGACAGAGGCATTCTTCTCGTTTAACATGGCTGCACCGTATTGCAGGCAGTTCGAGTGCAACTGAAAACACAATTGGCACTTGTTTTAGTAAACAGGCCCTTTGAAGATCACTTAAACAATAGCTGTGTGGGGGAACTAATAAATCTGTGAGTGTAGTTCCAGAAAAATCTACTGATGAGACTCCATTATATTAAGTATATTTATGGGGGATTGCTTTGTGAATTTGGGTGTTTAAATTTGACTAATCTCAGCAAGCTTGTCTTGACAAACAAGGAAAAAGAAACACTGTGAAAGAAAGAAGCTTGACAGGCATGCTAATATGGTAACAGATTTGACACAGTTATTCATAATGCCACTCAATATTTAGAATAAGGATTCTGCAGTGCTGATGCAGGACTTGAAAGATGTTTCGGTCTCAGTATGTCTCCAATTTTGGTACAGATTTACCTAATGAAATAACTTGGGAATTCTCTTTAAAAAGCAATGGTGTAACGTTATGCATCAGAGGGATTGCCATAGATGCTAGTGGAGAAAAAGACAGGGGAGGAGGGAAGGAATTTTTGGTTTTTTCCTCTATCAAAAAAGATGGGGGGGAAGCGGGGAATAACTTGCAAAAATTAGGAAAGGAACAAAAGAGTCAAAAGGTCCCTTAAAGGAAGAAAAACTATCTTTGAGTATTTTAGAATTAATTTCTAATTTTCACAATAGTGGGTTTGCTTTTACTTTAGTGGGCTATTTCTGATTTTATCTAGTTGTTTATTTCTCGTTTATTCTAAGCACTCTTAAAGTGGGAATCTCTTTGGTGGGTCTGCTGAATTCAAGCTTCTAGTTCAAGTTTGATGTTTAGGGTCTCTGAAGTCGAAGAGGGAGATGTCCAGAAGATGATTCTTCTCAATTTCTCCATTGATCATAAGGGGACCCTTGATAGCCTGTCCCTCCTGGGTGGGTAACCTTCGCATGTTAACACAGGTAGGTGCATTCTGCCTCTTGTTGTGTGTGGCCCAGTGCAGCGCTATGCGGAGATTACCGCAGCTGCAGTGTACTTTTGGTCATGTGGCGTTTGATCTGCTGAGTATCCCCGTTTCTTAGTGAGCTTGTGCACTTCTGAGAAAAGTTCTCTGTTTTATAAGCATTATTGCTACTATAATTCAAACAGTTTTTGAAGACTATATGAAACTGTAGTCAACGATGTGAACTCATGCTTCATGCAGCTGTACTTTTTACAGTAACTACTAGATCTTACTGGGCACATTAATAAGATTATGGGAGAAAAATTACTGATGTGAAATCAGTAACTGAAAGGTTTTAAAGTAGGCATATGAATGTAGTAAAAGGAGCTGCCATGGAATA
Source organism: Pygoscelis adeliae (assembly GCF_000699105.1). NCBI lineage: Eukaryota > Metazoa > Chordata > Aves > Sphenisciformes > Spheniscidae > Pygoscelis > Pygoscelis adeliae. The sequence continues at coordinate 294,840 of NW_008825494.1, read as the reverse complement.
CATTTGAAAGTGCTAATATGTAAAATGGTACTGTGTGTGGATTATACAATGTTTTGCAAAGAAATGTAGTACATTAATGTCATGGAAATAAAATAGAAATGGAAAGGACATATGAAGTCATGTGCTTATCAGATGATGCAGAGTTACAGGTTGTTATATGTTGTGCCAGGGAGTATTATTTGCGACTGACTAGTTGCTTCAATATGTTTTTTAATTTTATTTAATTGCTTTTGAGAGATTAGCACTACCTGCTGAGCAGAATTAAAAGGTGTGAGTTACAATTATTTCTGCAGACATAAATATTTATAAGCTGTAGGATCTCTTGAATTAGCACAACAGTAGTTGGTTTGTTGTGTTTCATGGAGAAGTACAGCTGTGGTTGAAAACCCTGCCTGAGTTTTTGTGTACTGTCTTCACACAAAAAATGTTGCACTAGTTACAAGTAATACCGTGTCGCAGGGGATTCTAGCACAGTACTGTTGTCACCAGAGTGTGAGAAGGGAGAGTCTTCTGAGTGAATCCAGAATTTGCAAGTGCTGCATTTTGGGCAGCATTCTTTGCTCTTACAGACATCATTCTGAAATCTTGGGACCACAAGCAGGTCTTGGGGGGTGTTACAGGCAGCGTGTTGCCATGAACCACAGGGTTGAGGTTTGCTGAGTTAAAACATGACTTGGAAAAAAAGCTCAGTAAGCTTCACCTAGAATTTCTTCCACGCTGAAGTGTGTGTGGGTGTATATATATATAAAAAAAACCTGGGGGGGTATACCACATGTATAGGTATGTTTTTAGGGTAAAGAAAATTGAGAAATGCAGGCTTTTTGGCAGCACCATTCCTCCCTAAACAAGATGTATTTTCACATTGGCAATTTGGAAGGCAGTGTAGAGTAATAACTTCAATGAAATGTAAAGGGGAAAAAAATGGCATGGTAAAATGAGAACCACCAAAGATCTTTTACCAGCTGGTCTGTGCATGTGTGTGACTGAGAGTTTTGTCAGTATTGTTTAAGTCCTAGTGACCTGAGAAGCAGCTGTAAGGATTTTGGAAGGCCAGACTCTGCCCTATTGCTGTGTGGCAGACTCTGTATTTAAAGAGGACGGCTTGTTATTAATACAAAACATGCTGATTCTTCTTCTTCTGTCACGTGCTCAGAGATATCCACAGCTAGACTTAGAGGGTAGTTTTACTTGCCGTACAACAATTTTATTGGGTGCTCTTCATGTATAAACAGGAGATAGTGTGGGTGTGCCACAAGGAAAATTCTTGAAAATCTTAGACATGTGGGCTAATGCATTTTCCTAGCCTACAGGAAAAGGAGATTGTTGTTCTTGAAATATCACTTTACTTACTGTCTGGTGTCTTGTGAGGGCCTTTCCAATTGGGTTGTTCTTGGGAAAGAAGAAGTTTTCTTTGTCTCTCTAGTTCAGTCAGCTCACATCAGTTGTTTTGTAAGCCTGATATTTGAAAAAATGCTTAGGTTTTTTTACCTTGATTTTTCTGCCCATGAATGGGAGGCTGGGTTAGTAGCAGGTGGCTTGATACGTTTGCATGCTGTCTACTTGTTCAACAGAAACAAGTCTGAAGCATGCCTATTTATTCCGGAATGGGCCTGATTCTGTTGTTTCGCTAATCTAAACTGGTTTGATTCATATGACTTTGAAAATAACATGAGATGGGCCGGCTTTCTTAATTCACATCTCTAATATTTTTATCTTTGTGTAAAGGTATTTAGGTCAGTCTATGGTAAAAATGTTTTATATATTTGATTGCTTTTTTCCCCCAGTTTTCTCTTCATTATTTTGGGATTTTATTTCTGTGGTGTTTGGTTTTGTTTTTTTTTTAAATCAGACCTATAAATGAGGTTAAGTGCATAGCAGTCAATTCTTAAATAGCCTGCAAAAATATACGTCAGTTAATACTAGTCATTGAAATAGTCTGAATTTTCAGTATATTGGTTGCAAAATGCTTCAGCTGAAATTCCGTTCATCCTAAGTTGGCTGGCTCATAAATAATAGTTTCTTTGGTGCTGACGGTTAAAAGGGGTGACACTCAAGCAATGCGTTGCATCCTGGTATAAACTTTCAACTTGTAATAACAGCATACCATAATTATAGCAAAGGTAGTTAAAAAAATACAGTGATATATAATTTGACTCTAAACATTATAAAAATTGTTAGGAGACTGATAATGATATACTGTGAATAAAGGAAAAAAAGATAGTTGCAAGCATTTTTCCTGATTTTTACTTTGACTGTTGTCAGAACCCTTTCAACTTCAACAAACTGGAGGGGAAAAAAAAATCACAGCCTCTGACTTGTGATTATTTTAATACTTTTCCCCCTTCAGGATGGCATGACGTTAACTGCCTTGGAAAAGTGTTTGTTGTCTTTTATGGTACCTTACAGGGTTGTGAACCATGATAAATATAGGTGATTTTCCTTTAGGTGTGTAATACCAGAAGCAGGTGATTTGTTTTATTTTTGAGAACTGTGACTTTCAAAGCCTTCTCATAGTATTAAATACTTGGAACAAAACTTATTGCATGTGATGGGTGGGTACCTGTTTTATGTTTTGTTTAGTTTAAAGACTTACTTTTTTTAAACCTCCTTAAATTCTTTGTGTTTCCAAACCTTTCATTTACAGCTTTTAGACAAATGGCAGAACAGAAGCCAGGGTTGTTTCAAACCTGTAACATCCCCATTTATCTCAGAAATGTGGGGTTGGGTTGTTGTTTTAAATATTGTTTTTCTTGCTTTCAAAAAATCTTAGTAATGCAGTAGTACGGTAATTCAAAGAGAAACTAGGTTTTTAATAAATTTGATGTTTACAGAGTTGTTTAGATGTAACATTACAATCAAAACATTCTACAAAAATCCTCCAATATTTTATTCACTCTGTGTGTGTGTGTATTTTAACTTAGAGCCTGGCGGTGAGCAAAAGTTTTTTGATATTACTCCTTCTTTTTGGTCATTTATGTAAATGCTTCTCAGATATACTCAGAGTCCCCAGGCATTTCAAGCTGGATAAACTTTGAGCACAAATTGCTTTTCTCAGTTTATCTGTTACACGATTATTTTGCATCCTCAAATGATGGGATCTTGTGATCCATGTGCTGGCATTCCCTTGGGTCCCAGCAGAGCGCAAAGCGACTGACGTGTCTGATATTTAAACACGGTGAAGTGAGGTCTCTTAGAAGCTTATTGTCTCACTCCTGTGAGACTCTACAATTACTTTGTTGAGTCAGTCTAATGCAGCGATTCCAAATGTCATTTAATAATGATCAAACTATTTAGATGGAAGTCAGCTTTGTACAACATGAATGTCAAACATTTACACAGTTCAGCCACAGCTCTTCCAGTAAAAACAAACTTCATTTGTTGCAGAGTAATACTTCCCTCTCTATGGTGTCTATATTTAACCATGTGTAGGCACATTCTCCAATGGTTAACACCGGCTTGGAGATTTGCCATTTGTCTCGGGTTTTCCCAACAGGCCATTTTATGCCGTGCTTGCTCCCTTCTATGAAGGGAGAGAACATGAGAAAAGACGGGAGAAAGCATATTAATTTAGCTTTTATTCCTATAGTCATATATTTTGCAAAAGATCTTTATAGATGATTTTTCAAGCAAACCTAGGTAACTGACGTAAGAGTTTATTTCTGTCGGTATTACTCAATTGCAAATAGTTTTTGTAACAGCTTTTTACCTGTTGATGCATTTTATGTGGAAGTGTGCACCGGGACAACTCCTAAGTGCGATGTTGGGTTCACCTGCTTTATGGGGAATATACATTTCCCAGAGATCAGAACAACAGCTCGTGCAGAGCTTGCATGCTCTGGCTAGAGTGTATACAGACGAAGAGATCAGCAACCACTCCATGGCTAGGATCTGCAGGAAACAGGTAAAATAATTTACCTCCTTTCCCTGCTTACCACTGTCTCCTCAAAATTTGCATCTTTTAAGATACGTTTAGCTTTAGACAGTGAAAGGAATTCAAGACTGAAAATAGTCTGCTTAGGGCATCCTTTCTCTCCCTCCCCAATGTGGTTGGTTTTTTTTTTGTTGTTGTTTTTTTAAGTGACATAGTACATCCTATTCAGTGACTTCCTATTACTTTGTTCTCCTTGTCATCTACAGATTACCTCTGCGTGCACTGTCTGCCCTCTTCCTCCCTCTCTGTGTGGGGAGAGCCCATTTCCCTGTGCCTGGCTGAGGTCACTGGCAGTTAACTTGACAAAAGCCAGTTACTCCATGCTGCCAGGCCTGTTTCCTCCCCCTCTTGCCCAAAAGCCCCTCTGGCTTTCCACAGATGCCAGCCAAGAAGAAATTATCTGTGTTTGGATGTCAGGAAGGCAGCAAATAAATTCATGCGAGTCCTTAGCGTCTGACTCTGTATGGCAGTTTAACAAATTTACCTTTCAGAGGAGTGAGGTGTTGCACAAACGTTCAGTGTTTACTTTTAGACGGGGTGATTTTTTTTCCGGTGAGGTGAAGGGCAGGCTTGCATGATGGACGTGGTATAAGCCAATCCAAATGCACTCTGCGTGTGTTTCTAGCTCCTAGCCTGGCTTTAAACTTGCGTTGAAAGTGTTCACACTATGCTTCAAGACGGAGTTCAGGGGTTTTGCTGAGGTACTGGGCTTCCCAGTCTATCAACAGGAGCTTGGACCTATGCTTACGTGCTGCGTGGGTGCTTGAACACCTTCCCATACCCTGGTAAACGCTCTAATCGTGGCCTCATCTGTGACTGGGCATGTTCTTGTGTGTAGACGGGGTAGGGGGGTGGGGACGGCACTGAGGTGAACTGAGAAAAAGCGTATCCTCATGCTTAACTGACGATGTCGATGTTACTGAACTGACTGGCTTGACTCTAGAGAACAGCTTTGGCTTTGTTCCCCACTGAGCAATAAGATTTCTCTTCCATCTCTGAATCGGCCATACTGCCTTTAAAATGCATGGTCTTTTATGCTTTTTTATTTCTGCATGAATCCAGCGAAATGCAGCCGCTCTGGTTTCAATCCCTGTCAGCCACAGAAAAATGTCAAATCGTCTGACAAGTTCTTAGCAATGCTGACGTGGATTTAAATGCTATCGAAGCAATAAGAACAAATGTATTTTTTTTTTCATACTCTGTCAAGTCGGGCATTGATGTGTCCTATCAGTTCATTGTCAGATTAGCCCTTTGATTTATGTGGAATACTTTCCACATAACTTGCTTGGTGGCCTTTTAGAGGAAAGGTAAAAAAGAAAATAACCTTAAGAAATGCCCAGTCAGCTTTTTGGAGACCGATGTTTAGTGCTGCATCATGGTCACAACCTGTGCTGTTCAGAGCAAAATAACATAGCGACTTATCACACCGGTGACATGCCAGATTGGGCGTGTAAGTTGGGAGCTTGTCTGAAAACACTGCAAAAGGCACATAGTCCAGGTGTACACACTCTTTTGTCCTGAGGCTGGTGAAGGGGCTGGGACCTGCTGTTGCAGCTCAAGAGCCGAGAGAGCAGCGCACTGCTCTGGGATGATCAGCTGCCATGGGCCGCCTTATCTCCTCCCGTTTCTAAAAGGCAAAAAATGACACAGGGACCACCTTGGTGCTGAACAGAGCTGCACTGGCGTGGTTCTGCAAGGCAGCTAGCTTTAAAGAAACAAGTCACCTGAAGCACCTGCTGTGCTGCTCTTACCGTCCCTTGTTACTTTTAAAATCTTGGTGACCTTTAGCTGTGTGGTAGGAGTGAATATACAATGTCCAGGAAGGCTTAGAAGTTTGAATCTGAGTCTCTGGCAGACAATCTGCTTTTTCTGAAGCAGAAAATACAGGAACCTCCACTTAAAAATCGGATTTGACACAAAAACCCTGCAAGAGCATGGTTAGGATTATATATTGAGAGATGAATTTATTTAACCTGAGAGCAGCAAGAGAGGATTAGATAATTTAATTCCCTCCCTTTCCCTAATGACGGTGCAGAGCGCTGACGCTTGTTTGGCTTGGAGAAGATGACCTGTACACTGAAGTGATTAGTGTGTGCAGTGGATTTTTTTAACACCTCTTACTGAAAACAAAGTGCTCTCTCTCAAAAGAAAGCACATTTTTCATGGGGCATAATAGCACTCTTACGAAATCAGGAGCATTATCACTGAAGTGGGACATGCAGCTTATGAATTGGTCTCTCAGATCGTGAAATTTAGGACCTATCTTGTCAAGGCAGCTGGGTGATGATTTTCAATGCTCTCGTGAGTAAGATCATTTAACAACGTGGAAAATGTATGTCAGTAGGAATTGCTGTGGTTTAGCGTTTCAGAATAGCTAGATACTTCACTGCTGAACTTGAGATGATAACGTTAGCTACCTAATTTTTAAAACATACTTGTCAGTTCAGTTTTTACTGGGAATTCTTGCATGATAGATAAATGAATGTACAGATGAGGCAAAAAATTGCTGTAAATTAGTAGGTGTTTATTTCTTAGAGGCCAATGTGTTTTGGTATGTTTCCAAATTAAATGTGCAATTGTGCTTTTAAACACAGGACAGTTTTTTCATTAAAAAGATAAGGCCTGAATAGAGATCCCCTCTTGGGCTCAGTCCTGTTGCCTTAACAAGCGTATTATCTGTACAAACAGCTGCAGTCAAAGTTTGCTCTCTTCTCATTCATAATTTATTTGAATTGAAAATCAGTAAAGAGAGAAATTTTGTTTCATTTATTTGGGTATTTGATCCAGAATTATGCACTTGAGGGATAGACTATACAGGTGACCCACAGGTGGAATATGTTTGGAGCATTTTCTTTTTTTTTTTTTTAAACTACAGGCTTATTGAATTTCTGTGGGTAAGAGAAAAGGTTGAATAAAAAACATCAATAATGTCCCTTTCAGTTATTCCAGTGTAATTTGACCCTTATCTCTGTATGACTGTAGTCATGTGAATGTGAAAACTATTACGATTTTTTTAAGCTAAGTGTACTTTGATTTTGGTATTGAAGTATGCCATCTGCTTTGTTGTCTTCATCACACCAACAGAAAGGGAATGTGCCACAGCATGGCTGCAGCCACGGCTTCCATACATTATTGTGAGGAGACAGCTGTTGTGGGACTGGAGTCAGTGTCTTGCGATGTTCTTCTACAGCTTTTCCTATTCTCCTCATTACAGTGTCAGACAAGGGCTCAGTGTCAGCTGATAGAGGATTTGACTCAGAAGGATCTTGCGAGAGATCAAACAGGAGCGGAGGGTTGTGATGGGTTACACCATCCCCGAAACATGGGCAAATTCCTCTTCCAAAACAGGCCCCAGAGGCTTCTGGTTGGAATACTGGAGTAGCATAATGAGCTTTCCAGATGGTGCCACCTGTCACAGAAGAAGCACATTTGAACAGCTTAATTGCGTTAGGAGTCGGGGAGGTCCCTGGAAGATTGGTTCACATTTTAAGTGACCTGCTTTGTCGTTCCTAGGGCAAGCTTATGTCGTGGTTGTCACATACGGGGAAAGGCTCTTTTGGGAGCTGGCAGGGATTCAGAATGGTTGTCGTGGCTCACGGGCACACCTGGGCTCTGGGTACGTGCAGGGCCATATACACTATGTAGATGGTTAGGTCTAATATTTTGGGTGCAGAGGGAGTATCTGCTGCTTTCATGCGTCCCTCTAAATGTCTACATGCCTCTTGTGGGGAAAAATGGAGAATGTAGCCCCCGATTTCTGGGTGCAGGTACTGGTAGGTGGTTCTCCTGTTGGCTCTACTTCTGAGCCAAGAAGAGCACCTGGGCAGAAACTGATCACAGCTCGTTTCCGTGCTCACTTTCTAGCACACTTTCAAATAGAGTGGTAATTGCAGGCCATGAAGACAGTAAAATATGGAGTCTAGTTTTTAAGTTAACATGATGAAGGCAACTAGTTTGCAGCTTTGGAGCTTGTGCTTTATCAAGCACTTGTACTGACCGCTGGATAAGTGCAGGTCTGTAACTTGTAATGAAGAAATGACAAATGACTAGGACTAAATCTGAATGCGGTTCAAGAGGTGATTTTTCCTTCTTTCTCCCTCCTCCTTTTTCCCCTTTTCCTCACCCTGCGTTTAGAAAGCACTGCACTGAACTCGGAGGCAAGGATGTGCCCAACAGGAAGACAGCAATTAGATACTGTGTCTGAAAAAGGGAGAGGAGAAGAAAGGGGACATTCAACATTTGGAGCCACTTCTGTAATGCATTGAGGTGACAAGGGCATTGTCCCTACATGGCACTTTCTTTTTGGTTCAATGGAATCAGCTGAACTTTCCTTCCTTCTATTGTCCATGGAGCTCTTCTTCATGACTGGGAGTCTGCAGCTTTATTCTTCTGTCTCTGTCGTGTCACTACTGCTAGAACATACTTAGCTAATAAATAAAATTTTAAAACTTCTTAAAAGGTGAGGGGTAACAAATAACAGATATATTAAGGCTCAGATAATCTTTTAGCTTAAAATCCCCAGTTGCTGGCTGGCTATCTTATCTATTTCCACCCCACGGTTTCCACGTCCTGCTAAGGTACACTTCTGCACTTCTGTGGAGGGATGATGTCTCAGTGGCTCTCAAATGTTTTGGCATAATACATTTAGAAATGTTACAGATTTTAGATATTTCAATTTCTGAAATTGTGAGAGAAAGGATGCAGAAGGTGGATTTCTTAAAGGAAACGGGCTTACTTCCTGATGGCTTACTAAGGACAGGTATTCCTTATCCTTAGCTCTGTTTGGGTGTGTGCTTTGTTGCTGGCTGGGATGTGTTCCACGTCCCTCTACTTTTCCCTGTCTTGTGACAAAATTGCAAGCATCATCTGTCATATCAGGGTTCCCCGAGCATGAGATTTGGGTCTGTTGGGATTTTAATGTCTGTTGGTCAGGTAGCGTAGATAGTTGTTAGAAGGAGTGAAGTACTCTCATGGCCATATGCATTTTTCTGATTAGCTGGCTCTACTCAGAGTGCTATTGTGATTTTGCTAAAATTACCATTTAATAGGTAAATATGAGATGGACAGGTAGACTTACCTAGCTATAGGTAGGAATTTATGCGATCAATGTTCAGAAAAATCAAAGTAGTCACTGTTTTCCATAAATAGTTGAGCTGAACTCCCCCTAACTTATAAACTATAGGGCGGTTCAGAGAAGTGAGTGTAGAGTGAGGAGAATTGTTCTGATTCTCCAAAATTTTAACATCCACTTTCCACAGCTGCAAATAATTACTGGAGTTGCAGAGTGGGAGAGCGCCAGGTCCTTTTTAGTTCATTTGGAAGGATACAGTGAGGCTGATTGTAATTAACCTGTCTTGGTGAGCTGAGTAGACAGCTGGGTTACAGAGGGATCAAAAAAAAAAAAAAAAGGTGGTAGAAATCAGTGCTGATGGAAGCAGCAGGGGTTTCAGTCATCTCCAAGAGGCAAAGAGGGATATGCAATTTGCTACTGAAGTAGCGCTGACAGAGTTTGAAGGATACGTGTGAATTTTAGGGCAACATGTTAATATGGCCAAGGGAAAGAAAACCACCTTCTTCAATCCAAGCATCTCTCAAACCCATCTGGTAACAATCAATCAGTTTAACGAGCAGAAAGAAATGGACTGTCACTAATAAGCCTTATTGTGTTGTGCTAGAGGAAAGGACTCTTTAACATATAGACAAAGGATTCTTCTGGCTTCAGTGAAGGGCTTAATTGATGGGTCCTGCCTGGGTGACATCATGCACAATGGCTTCATATCTAGCCTGCCCAACAGATAGAAGTAAACAGACAACAAATATGTAATATGAACGTGATATACTTGTAAATGAGCTAAAACAGACTCTAAAAAGTCTGTTAGCCCAGTCAGAAGTAATGGCAGTTGGAGCAAAGACTCAATTTCTGGCTTGGCTGAAACGTGAGCCCCACGGTAATATTTGATTAGCCAGTCTTTCATATGCAGAACATCGCATTGTTTTCAACACCCTTGCCATAAGCAGTTGTGGCTCAATGGGGAAAAGTTGCAGAAGGGCATGCATACGAGATCTAGCTGTGCGTGTGGCTTCATAGGAACACAAAATACACCTTGCATCTGCGTATTGTGTCTGTGTTTATGTTACAGGTAGTGTGGCCTGTTAGAAACCGATCTGTAGAGCAGAAGAGTTATTGATGGCTTGACATCCATGCTGTGTTTGGCTGGGGGTGTTTTACTGGGAGCTAACTCTTGTCTGGTCCTATCTACACAACATCTTTTAGTGATTAGAGCATATTGGGTATGGTCCTGGAGCCTGTTTTACAGTTTAGTTTTATCTAAACTAAAGTCATGATCACCAAGCCCATTCCACAGTGCAACCCAAAGCACAATGAGTGGGTATGTTCAAGAGGGGTTTGCTTCAAAAGCACGCTTCTGATCTGAACTAAAATTGTAACGTAGACACACCTTACATAGCCTAGGAGAACACGAGGTGAAAGCTAGGTGAGGACAACAGCAGTTCTTTAACCTGAAAAGCAATTCTTCAAATGCATCCCTTGATGGAGTATGTATTTAGCCTTTCACTAGGGAAGTGCGGTATG
>NW_008825494.1:283807-284298 GCF_000699105.1 Pygoscelis adeliae | reverse complement strand
GCAGGAATTTTCTCCAGGAGTTGCTACAGTCAAAGCTTTCTCTGCCCAGAAACTTTCTCTATCCAGAAAAAATATGCATTACAAAGAAATGAAGAGCAATCTCTAAGAATAGTGATGGATTTAGAGACATAGGGGATTTGAGTTTCTGACCACTATTCTGCTTTAGGTAATGCAAACAGCTGAATGGGCTCGGGGTTAGATGTGATCAAGCTGGGAGTCCTGGTGTGGGGCCGGCCTGGAACCAGTCTGTCAGGTGAACTGATCTCTCACACATCCAGTGGCAGCTCTAAGAGCGAGCTGTACTCTCACTGTCAGTCTGTAACTCCCTGGTCTGCTGAGGATTGGACAGGGGGAGGGAGAGATTCAAAGCGGTGACTCTCATGTTTCTGCCAAGCGTCTGCTGTTGCGGACAGTGCTCCCTGGGGCACAGGCCATGCCCTGCTCTGCTGGTGTGTGTTAGCTCAAACCTCTGGCCTGGAGCTCAGGGTGTG
>NW_008825494.1:255229-283384 GCF_000699105.1 Pygoscelis adeliae | reverse complement strand
CGGCGCAGATCTGCGGCGGTACCCTCAAAAACCAGACCCTCAAAAACCAGACCCTCATACCTGCCCCCCCCCGGTGCTAGGGGACGGTTAGGCCGGGGGGATGCGGTGTGTTCTGGAAGGCTGCACAACACCACGCCTGCAGCGTTTCCCTGCTAGGCATTTCTCTCTACTGCTGGCCTACTTCCTACAGCACTTAAGAGGGAAGGAGCACACCAGTCCCTCCTCCGGTGTTTTTTTCTGTATTTTAATCATTTAAAGGTGCTTAATAAAAACAGGGGGAGATGATAGCTCCTAACCCAAACTGATTGCTTAAAGTGTTAGACTGCGGGGTTGGTTCAACTAATCTTGATTTATAATTCCTGCAGAGGCCCACTTTCCCCAGGAAGAGCAAAGATGCAGAGTGGTGATTTACGCATGTCCCTTAGAGATGATATCATTTGATCGTGCCCAAACAAAGAAAGGAATTTAGTCCTGGTCTCCATAGATAAGTAATTAGTTGAAAACAGCCAAAATATTGGCCGTGAGCACTTCTTCAAGTGTGGTCCCCTCACTGCCATCACCTTGTTTCATAGCCATGGTGGTATCAGGTCATCCAAACCCCCAGCGCCGGGTAAGCAGCAAGGCAGAGTGAGCTGCTGAGACCAGGCCCACCTGCCTGTGGCTGCGCCAAGCACCAGCTCTGCAGCAGTTCCGCCCCATGGCAGCAGCCCTGGTAGGGTTGTGAAGGCCTTACCACTCAGCTACAAGGCAGAATATCAGACCTTTTCTTTCTTTATTAAAAAAACCAAAAAACCCAAAACAATCCCCTTCCTAGTTCTTAGACAAAAAAGTTATCAGCGTCTTCTCTCCAGAGAAAAGAGAGAATGAGGAGTCCCAAGAGGGAAAAAAAAAAAACCTCCAACCCTTCCCTGGAGGGCGTGAAGATGCTCCACTCCATGGAAGAATGGATTTATGAAACAGCATTTTCTACCACGCAGCTCCTTGAGCAGTGCAGGGGTTGCTCTGGATCTCACCCTGAAGGGATTAGCTCCTCAAGTACTGTATGACTTGTATAGCCTACACATTTTTCCTTGAATGAAGTACACAGATTTATCTTTGGGGATCAAGAACCTAAAAATAAAAATTCCACTGCAGCACCTGGCACCACATCCTCACATTTAGTCCATAGTCCCTTTCCTCCATGTTTCCGGTCAGCTGAGCGCCGTGACTTCCTGCCCAGGAGCCACACTTCTGTCAAACATGGTGTGATGACAAGGGCACAGACCTCAAGGTTGAACTGGCAGCACGACTAAAACTTTGGCGCTGCAACTCTGGTATGTATTTATTCAGGCCAACAAGATGGACAGCACAGTTCTCAACCATTATCCGGGGGGTGGGGGTGGGAGTGTATCTATCTATCTGGGGGAACAGAGAAGTCTGTTTTGAAATATTTGCAAGTACAAGTAAGTTTTGTAGTCTTCAAGTGTTCACTGAGTAAGTAGATTCTCGGCTTGATACTATCTATACTTGATACTGTCCTTGTATCAGAAAGTAGCATAAAGGAAATGTAAATGGGCTCAAGAAAGATCACCCAGTTAACACTGTGACATAAGAAGGATTTCCTGCTGGGCTGCCAAAGGTTCTCTCACCCCACGCTCAGCACTCAACGTGATCTTCGAACAGTCAGCTCCTTGTCAACATACCAGCTGAATGTGAACAGCTGCTGATGGTGGAATGCCCTAGCATTTGTAACTATTATCTAATTGCAGTCTCTCAAGAACTCCGTAATTATTCTCTCACTTCACAGACAGGGAAAGCTAAACAAAAATTAAAGGGGCTCATTCAAGTTTCTAAAGGATGGGGAGATGAGTAGGCATAGCCTACTCCATCGACTTCTGCATTTCTCCAGCTGTGCAGAATGGAGAAGAAGAAGAAAAAAAAAAAAGTACAGCATCACCACAAATTCATCAACTTTACACTTACTGTCACATCATCCAGTCACAGAAGGTGCAATTCATCTCAACTAACTTTAATATAAGGGCGATTTTTATATCTGATATGGTCAGTCTCGTCTCCCTTTTTAGTCAGCGGAGAGAAACCGGCATGACCTAGCCCAGATGTGCTAATCAGAAGGAGGTGAATCACACCCTGTCATCACCTGCATCTCTTCAGGTGTAAAACAACAAGCTCAGATCCAGGCACCTGTGTTTGGTTGCACAAATGCCATCCTCCATTCTGAGCAGGAATAAGGACACAGCTACCAGTCACTGGCCCGTTCTCTTTTACACTGTAATGGAGGGTGACATCAGCAAAGATTGGGTGCTTGTTGAAAGCTCAGGAAAGCATTACGGCTGCAGTCAACTTGTCTAATGCCACAGCTGAAAAAATGAAACAAATAAGATGGGGCTATTGAAAACAAACAAACTACTGCTTAAGATAAAGACCTTATGTGTGCAGTTCCTTTTTCTTCAATCTTGCACTAAAGCTGATGCCGAATGCTTTTGCAGCAAAAGCGATAGAAACACTGCAACGACAGGGAGATTCTTGAAGGTATGCTACCTAGGAAGTGAAACCCTTCATCTTGGGCAAGGCAGGACAGCTAACAACGAAGCCGTTCTGCACTTTGCAGAAGAAGTGAGCGTTTGAGGCAATAAACTTACTCCAGATATATGTACATACGTTTTTATGTGATACTCTATTGGAAGCTAGAGGTCATTACATCATCTCTGATATGCCGGAGGCGGGTGTTTATACTCACTGTCCTTTTGGTGCCACCGCACTGCATGCAGAAACACACCGCAGTAGTGAAACATGAACTCGTGCCCGGAGTGCTGAACTGTCCCCCGTAGCAAAGGCAGCAAGGTGCGCCCGTCGATTACCCTGATGGAGAGGACAGGAGTCACCAGACTGCTTAAGAATTCAGTCTGCAGCTGGAGCATGAGCAGTACTCGCTCTCCATGTATGCACCATTAGGATTTCAAGTGTCATTTCTAAACCAAGCTACTCTTTAGCTAATGAGCCCTCAGATTTTTAATTGTGTGGATGGGTGGAGACCAGTGATTAGCAGGTACTAGCAGTTTTTGCCATTACAGCTAGTTCACACATCCTGCCTGGAGAGATAAGTCACCATTACTGTAGTTTTCCTGGAAGTAAGTGATAACCATAGCGAAGGCATGGATCACTTCCCTGAAATGGAAGTCACTGATAGCTCTGTGAGCTCGAGGCTTCATAAGAAAAAAAAATAAAAAATTGACTAACAGTTGGTTTAGTCACACACCACCAGTACTTTAACGCTTTGTGCTCAAATGGCTTAGCCACCCATACTTTCTTGTGTTCTTTAGAGGAGTCTAACACAGATGCTACAAATTGCTTGCTGTCGAGGAAGCTACTTCTCCGGTACTGGCAGTCAAATGCAGGCCACGTGCCATTTGCTCCACCTTCCCTACTCATGAAGAACCAGGCTTCCTAGTCTTGGCAAGGGCCTGTCCTAGTACTCCAACAGGACCAACCAGCTTTGTGAATATCTGTGTCTGCAGATAAGATGGGGAAAGCTACACAGAAAGCAAGCTAAAGAATTGGCTGGTTAAGAAACAAAGAGAATTTAACCTGTGGCTGTTAGGATGCATGACATGTATAGTCAGCATCTATCTAAATCAAGAAAGGGGAGCAAATATGGTTTATGAAGCCACCTCTGTACCTGTCCTGAGGCACTGCCCCTCCAGCGAGGTGAACCACTGTTGGGAAAACATCCATAAGGCTTGTCAGTTCATTGATAACTGTCCCTGCAGGCAACACTCCTGGCCATCTAACTATTCCTGGGACACGGATCCCTCCTTCCCAGCCTCCCATTCCTTTTCCACCTGTTAGAGGGGAGAAAAAAGTACCAAAAAAGATAAAAGAATGAAAGATTGTTAGACGTTTATTATGGATGTATAAAAAAAAGGTTTTAAAACTTTCAGAATATTCAAAAAACTTTAATGAAAACACACTAAATCCTGGAGAACAGTAGAATGACTACAGTGCAAATTCCATTCTTCAAAAATAAGTATTATTAACCTCTTTATTTTACGCTGATTTCTTGGGTGGCACATATGGCAACTAAGCAGTATTTTTGGCAGAAGAGGAACAATTCCACCCTTTGACACCTGAGAAGACCTTCTGACCAATATTTTTAATTGAATGTCATGTCTGAGAATAATCTCCATACTCCCTAATAACACGCACGAAAGTCTGTTATTAATAAAAAGCAAAATCTGACTTGGAGTCAATGAGAGGTTGCAGCCCCACTTGGTGCCTGAGGAAGGGGGATTAACACAGGGCAAGCTTGGTTGTCAGTTCACAATCAGAGGCAGCAGGAACATTACAAAATGATTTGCAGTCCTGGAGAGCAATGAGGGGAATTAGGATAATTGTGATCGCCCTCCAGGAGTTTACTGTCTCAGGGATGCTCTGAGGTGGTCCCAAACAGAAAAGTGTGGAACCCATGCAGTAAATAGGGGAGTACTCTGAATATGCTGCAGTGATGAAGACTTTCCAGCTATGTATCTGTTGAAGTTGTCCTGAGGTAATCCAAAGAGTCTTTCTTAACTTGGTTTCTCTTGCATTCCTCTAGTCCTCTAGTTCCACCATGCAGTTGGCTCTCTTATGAGTCAAAATATTAATTGTTTTGAATAGTATTTCAAAGTGAGAACCATTCATTACAGAAACGAATATGGGGATATTAATGAAACAATGTGGTTTAAAGCCAGAACTCCAAGCTGAGGGTCCAGTTAGAAAAAAAAAAAAAATAAAATTGCAAGTTGTTGAAGCTCAGGTACGTATATGACCTTTGCTCTGTAAGGACCCCCTCCTATCAAGGGCAGAAATGACAAGTCATTGCTGGAAAGTGGTGTAGGAAAATTGGCAAACAAAACTTGAAGCTAGCTTATTAGCTCAGCTAATAAATCGGCAGCTATTTATTAGTGCTGGTAACAGTGTAAACTCCAAGTTTACACTATTTACACTAGCCTCTGGCTAAGTAATGCTGGACTTTGCTATAGCAGAGGTGTGCTCATAGTTACAGCTGAGAGGCAAGGTTTCCAGAGCTTGGTTTTAAAGGCTGACAAGGTGGCATAGATGGATTATAAACAGGGCAAGTCCAGCTGCTTGTGCTATAACCTTTGTGCTACGTAAGAAAATGGTATTTCATGCTTTGTTATTCACTAGTGGCTGTTCTCATTATTCATATGCATGGCTCATTTGTCTTCTTGTTTTTAATATCCTGTTAGCAATAGCAGCAGAGAGTTCTACAGATATTTATGAATTAAACTAATTTTTTTAATCTCTTTTGTGTCGCTGCTAGTTAGTTTCACTGGGATGTCCCCTGTTCTGCTGTATGCGGACATAAATGGGAATGCCTTTCTGTTATTAGTATCTAACCTGATACTCTATCTTCTCGTGTCTCCTCTCTAAGCAGGCATAATTTCATCATTGTCCTCTCATACCGAAATCTCTGTCTAATCACATTCATCTTTCCTCTCTGGACTCTCCTGTTACTAATATACTTGTGTTAGGCTAGTAGAAATGAATTCCCTAGGTTAGGTTCTGAGCTATTCAAGTAAGCCCGTTGGCCTTTTTGCATCTGTTTGTGGTATGGAAACTTCATATCCAGAACTGAAGGCTAATTTAGCATTTAGGACTGTTCCTGGATGGGATCCCAGCAGTATCAAACATTGCTTGCGTGGCTCATCAAGTAACTTACTACTAGGCAATGTGCATTTTGATGCTGAGCACGATCAAGGCACCCGAATCTTCTTCTGTAGGGAAGTAAGTGATGGGAGCAGTTTTCAGGCTTCATTATACACTAACCACCAAGCTGCCCAAGCTGTCACAGTGGCTTTTTGAGTCTTGGCAGTCTGGAGGGAGCACGTGCAAGAGAGAACCACAGATCTTCATTTCCATAGAGCTTTTGACACTGTGTTGCAAGCCAGTCATAGAAAGAGAGTCTAGATGAAACATCTATATGATAGATGAGAAACTGCAAAACTACATCAAGAAAATAGTCTTCATGATATCTGCCAGTGTTGACATAGATAATTGTCTACTGTGAAAAACAGAAGGATGTTTCAGGTGAGACTCCAAACAGCGTGTTCTGGATCTGCATCAGGGGGAGTTCAGATCTGACATTAGGAGAAAGTTCTTCACTGAGAGGGTGTTTGGTCATGGGAACAGGCTCCCCAGGGAAGCCGTCACAGCACCAAGCCTGGCAGAGTTCAAGGAGTCCTATGGTTTAATTTTAGGTAGTCCTGTGAGGAGCAGGGTGTTGGACTCGATGATCCGTATGGGTCCCTTCCCACTTGAGATATTGTATGATTCTATGATGCTACAACATTTTCAAGTAGTGCTTTGGGTTATGGATTAGATAGCATGCTTACAGTATTTAAAGACAACATGGAACTAGATGGGGGTACAAGCGTACTGGAGTCTAAAGAGGAATGAGGGGGAACATAACAGCATTGAAATACATGATGACCTTGCAACAACAGGCTGTTGCAAGGAGGAAAAGAAGAATCTCTGTAGATTGGTGAATAGGGCAAGATCTGTTGCTCAAACTGCAGCAAGGAAATCCAAGGTAGGTACCAGGAAAAAACCTCCAGTAGCACAGACAATGAAAACTGGATTATCTGGGAAATCACTGAAGGTCTTTAAGAATAGGTTAGAAAATATAGCTGTCAAGGAGTAGCTTTGGTGACAGCGATCCTGTCTGGGGGCTGAAAGATGCACAGCTGATGCCCTGAATTTGCTCCAGCCCTACAATCCAAGATTATCATCCCGGTTTAGTTAATATAGTCTATCTGGATGTATTTTATTCTATCATTTTATTTTTAAGATGAAGTCTTATGCATGTACACACTACCAAAATTTTACCTTTATAGATCCCATTCCATCCACCCAACTGAGCGTTTCCTCTGTGAGCCTCTAAGGATCCTCCATGATCAGATGCAAAATAAATGAATGTGGTATTCTTCAAGCCTTCTTTGTCAATAACATCCAGAAGCCTGCCTAGAAACAACACAAAACATGATAATTATGTCTGGAGATGCAGTCAGATTTTTTAGGTCTTGACTCAAAATTCAGTGAAGACTGAGTCTTTCCATTTACCTGAATGAGTTCTGTTACAAGCTACAACAAGCAATGCAAAGAGTAATCCTGCATTACAGAAATAATAAGAGCCGAATGGAAAGCTGCTGAATGTGTCCATAATTTGTTTGTGGTTTCTATGAAAACAGGAAAATAAAAAATAAAACCAATTGGAAAAAAATTTAAATGAATGATCCTTTTATTCAAGCTACTCAAAACACTTGTCAGCTTTATGCTGTAAATTCTCTGAGTCAAAGATTGTCTCCATTGTGTAGCCTCAACCATCTTGAAAAGCTTAAATGATAGTGCTGCCTAGATTCATAATCATAGAAAACGGCTGTGTCTCACCAGGGACTGAACAGGGACTTTGAGACCAGGCTGCATACTATCAACCAAAATCTTCTCCTAATGTCAGTGGTAAAAACTTCACAGACTGTAATTCAAACCTAACTTCATAAGGAATGCTTTTGGTACCAATAGTGTCAAATGTTTACACAGAATATGATTTATCTTTGATTACTTGCGCTCATCACCTACTGCATCAAATGTATTCACCAAGAACAGCTTCCATAGCTACAGGAGCAGCAGCAAAGCCTGAAGTACGCAAGGAAAAAGCATAAGCCAGTGATCGGCTCTTTTGCTCAATCTCCTTTACAAACTTCCTGTGTATCCTTGGTCAAGCTACTTACTGACCTTACCTAAAAATAGACACCTTCCCCCAAAAAGAGTTTAGATTGAGTCTAGGCATGTTGGTTCTGAATTAGACCCCAGATCTCTTACTTAGCAGTCCAACTCTGGAGACTTCTGTCCTCACTAGCTGTTTGGCCTATACAAGGCATGTTCCTTACACCATCGGACTTCTGCTATCCAGCTCTGCTTGCATAGCCTGTGCCTGAAGGTGACTGGTGCCAAAAATTTGGAAAAGGAACATGGCAGATTCCTCTGGTTCAACTGGATCTTGTAGAGGTTGTCAGCCTGCCCATCAGAAGCAATGGGGCTCCTCTCAAAATACAATTTTGTAAACATGGTTATTGGAGGAAGAAAATGTTCAGGGATTGAATCTTGGCGCGGACAGGAGGTGAATACTTTGGCAATAGGGTCTTCACTTTTGACTAAATACAAACAGGAGCTAGCTCCCTCCCTCCCTCCCATTGAAGCAGAAAGGAACTACTAAGGCTTAGGTCTAAATCTAGGCTCCAAGTGCTGATTCGGTTTAAAAACCTAACCTAATCGGCACTCAGAGGCTAGATTTAGATCTAAGTGAGTCTTCACGATGTACTGACTTCACACAATTTATTAAGTGAAACTCCATAGCTTTTTAACTTGGCGTTTTGGGTAGGAGGGAGTTCTGGTTTCTGCTCCAAGGATTATTCCTCAATCAAAAGGAACAAGTACACAAACCAACCACCATATAATGTAGTATTCATCAGCAGCACCAGTTATATCTTCTGAGACTAGACAGAGCTGGAGAAATGACACACATTTTGATTAACAACATGATCAACAACGTGATCAAGCACATATTTGATTATTTGACTGCATTTAACACTGCAGCACAGAAGCGTGTCCAATAAAGAAAATAGAACAAATCCCCACAAGAAAAAAGTTTGGGCTTTAATCTTAAGAAAGAAAAAAATGAGGTGTGGTAATGGAATGGCAATCTCTGGAGCTAACTGTGTATCCGAGGCAAGTTCACTGATTTTTGTCATATACAAAAAGGGAGTTCTGTGACCACGCCTTTAATTTCTTTTCCACATTCAAATAAATGAAGGATTTTCTTCAAGATGACCACTTACCCACCATCCAGTCCATCTCCTCTACGTTATCTCCATATAGGCCATGTCTGCTTCTTCCCAGAAACTTCTCTGTGGTAATGAGAGGGGTGTGAACATGTAAAAGGGAAACAAAGAGAAGAAATGGTCTATGCTTGTTTCTGAAATAAAAGAAAACAGTAGTCATTTCTCTGCAAACTGTCACTCAAACTAAAATATAACAGTGACATGGTAGTGACTTATCTCAATAAAAATTTTTGATTTTGACATCTTTGCATTTTTGAGGTTTTGGGAGACAGAGGGGATTAAAACACCCCTCAAAGATTTTGGTTGTGTATTAAGACCAAAATAGTAACGGATCCTTTCTTCCTCTGGTTCCAAATTAGGTATGTGTAGAACGTTAAATAAATAGCTAGGTAAGTTCATAGCCAAAAGCTTGACACTCTCTCAGAGGCAAGGAGAATAGGACTCGCTTGCTTAAACTTAAACATGGATGTCACTGAGCATCCGAGACATCCTCATGGAAGAGGCAGATACAACACTGCACCCACAGGGGAACCATATCCCTTTAACATCAGGCCAGGCAGCTTATCCTAGGAACCTGAGATTATCTATGCTCGAAGGTTCGTGGAAGAGATTTATCTTCCCCCAGTTTCTCTTAAAAAACCCACCCACCCAACCCCTAAACTCTGACAGAAATAGTATAGTCTTACTCAGGGATATGCCCAGACTTGACACATGAATACTTTTAAAGACTTAGTGGTTTGTTCAATTCCAGTTGAGGTTACTGATAGTATTGTAAATGAAGGACACCTTTGGAAAACAACCCAAAACTCACTATCACTCTCCTGTTTGTAAAATATTAACTTCATATGACATTTTCTATGACAGTCCATTCATCAGTCATCAGGCTAAGATCATTTTTCTGTTCCTACTGGCAGAAGGCCCAGTCCTTGGCCTTCTTCGTATTAGGTGAACAAAACATAAACACAAAAAGAATCATCTTCCTTTTCCTGAGGAGCTGACAAGCTATGTATAAGACGAAGGACAGCAGTTGGATGCTGACAGGTAGGGGGATGCCAGAAAACAACAAATTATTGGCCAGCATCAGGATGGGTAGTTCAGCATGCCAGCTGCCTAACCCAGTGGTGTATGACACAGTAATCACATTATTTTTAAAAATCCTTAAAACGAGATACAATTTTTGTTGGTTACCTTTCAATGAACAAAACTGCCTCCTTCAGCATATTAGAAGTAGTTTTTTCTAGATCCATCGGTTGTTCAGTGATATCATGGTTTCTCATCAGGATACAGTTCCAGTACTTGGTGAAACCATAGCTGGAGAACCAGGAGATGAAATACAGGAGACCACAGATGGCCAGACATATAATTATCTTCCATTTTACTGAGAATAAATTGGTAAGTTTTCCAATCAAAAGAGTAAGCTCTGCAAGGATGATCATCTGTGTGTAAAGCCAATATGTATCTTGCAAAGACTTAGCCAGTTCAGGGTCATCTGTGCCTTGACACTCATTCAAAAGGGTAAAAGGCATGCCGTAAAAATAATCAAAACCGTGATTTAAAGGATGGTGGCAGTGATCATGGCGGGATTTGCAGTTTACACCCATATGCCACTTCCCTGAAAATATAAAAAAAAAAAGATCTTAAATCCAACATTGTTACTCTTGGATGTGTCTGCCTGTATTTCTAATAGGTTGGCTGCACTCCTCAGTTAAGGCGCAGCCAAGGGAGGAGCTGGTGTGGAATGGGGACAGACTCGGGGAGCAATCGTGCATTGGCAGTTTATCTGCCTAGAACAGCTGGTTTTCCTCACCTATCTCTTAAAATTCCACATAGGGCAATGGTGCAGCTCAGTCACCTCCTCGAATAAGAACAAACAGGGTTGCAATAGCTGGTGCTTATTATTTTTCACATGATAAAGTAGCCATTCATTAATGGGTAGCCTGATGGGGAGAAACTGGAGAAACCCTTGTGCCAAAAGAAACAGCTAAGTGCAAAAGTATGAACTAATTTACACACAAGTTCTATCTAACCTTCACAGTCCAAGAACAAATTTCAGGAAGAAGGTGTACATATTGGCTCTGTGTGTCTATATTCATCCTAAAATGAGTAGCAAAAAAAGGCCATTCCAATTTTCCAGTACAATTGGGCATATCAGAATATGTCATATGCTGATAATGAACCTTAATGAAGTCTTATTACAGAGGAGTGTAGTTTTCCTGACATTGAAGGACAGACACTCTATAACCATGGGCTTAGGGGCTATTAGCTAGACAAATAACTTCTGAGAACTACTAACCAGCTCTGTGCGCATGTATATGAACATAGTTTACTGTATAAGCTATACCAGACTGCAGTGAGCTAAGGAAAAGTTCACCCCTTTGCACAGGCTTGTGTGAAATCAGTACATCACTAAGACTCACTTCAGTTTAGGAACTAAATGACACCTCAGTGTGACGGAGCCGAGCAGAGGTGTGAAAATCCCAGTAATTACAATTAAGCACATGACACCTTTGACTACATCAAAAAGAGTTTAGAAATGAGAGGTGCTTGAAAGACACAGCCTTTAATTACTGTTCAGGCAAAATTAGCAAAGAGTTAATAGGATTTTCTTTTTTGGACATGTATGCTGATCCAAAACCCACTGAAGTCAATGGGACTCTTTCAGCTTTTTTGGCAGTTTCTTTTTGCAGAAAATAAGGCACTTGTAGAGTCTTAACTGTGATAATAAGCAGGATGCGTAAATAACAGAAAATCTAGCCGCCAGATATAATTAAGACCACTGTGGTGCCTGGGTACCAACTGGCAGACAACATTTTTCTGCTCGAATAGATCAGTGAATATCTCTGTTGGTTCTTCCTAAAGCAATCTGTACTGGGCAAACAAGATTCTTTCCTTCGCATTTACTTCTGTTTGCAGTGTACATCTACGTATTCCATACATCCTCATTTTGGATTTATCAGATATGCTGTGGGGACACTTGGGCTTTTGGATGGCATTCTAAAAACCCTGCTGATTTTGAAAGTTGGGCACACAAGAAACTCTAGTTTAATGGATCCTAGACATTTTGGCAAATAAAAATATTTACAGAAGCAGCCTCATTTGAATAACAAGCAATGAAAAGGAGGCAAGTTGCTGTGTCTCATACCTATAAGTGCTGTAGAATAACCCTGCTGGTTTAGAATTCTGGCAAAAGTAGTTTCATTTGGTGGGAGCCCACCAGAACACCCGTTCCAAAAGAGAACCTGCCGTTGAGTGCCGGATGCCATGCCTAGAGAGGAATAACAGTCTTTAAAATAAAACAAGCCATATTTCAGATTTTCAGTTTTCTCAGATTGTTCTTTCTAATGAATGGGACTCAGTTGCCTAAGCCTAGTGCCTTTTTATAAGCCATTTAGTACGCCCTGGGATATTCTGACTGACCCCCAGAACGATGTCTCCTCCAAGTCCCGTGTCATTATCTGCTAGTCCAATGCAGATGCCTCAGCTATGCTGAGGTGTCTACAAATGGCACTAAGATGCTTATGTTTGGACATTAGGCTACCTCTTACAACAAAACTTATATCAAAATATAATGTTAAAAAAAGAAAAGGCGGGGAGGAAGAAAAGTTTTATATAGAACAAAAGGCTTACAGAGTCAGGGGTACACACTTCTGAAATGTACAGTTCATGATTACATTTCTCCTTTAGAAAGTCAGAATCACATCAGAGGAGCTACACTGATTATTACTGCCATATGCAATGGCTGATGTTTTCTGTCATGAATTTTCATGGCTGAAGTAAATCTGTTTTAAAACATTATTGTTGAGAACTATTCCACAGTCTGACACATTTCACTACGAAAAAGTTTGCCAGGATATTCAAAGTATTACACTCTACTTCATACAATCTTAATACCACTGAACATACAGTGTTTACACAATTTTCTTCTTCATGTTTCTACCTCTGGGTGGTTTGTGCTGTTTGGATTTTCATCCATTTCTGTGTTGTCATTTAGCCACATTGTGTGCTTTATGTGGGGATTTTCCCCATAGAAATCAATCACTAAATCTAGTCATCTTTATTTTTGCCCATCTCTCTGAGACCCCAGGTCCTTAGATTAACTAGTCTCTAAAATGGTTTGTTTAAGGGGATTTTTAATAGCAACAATGGCTAGACAGACTGCAGTGAACTGTTAGGGAGAGGCCCAACCTGATCTGATGGGGTATCTGCCAGTCAGGAAAGCTGCTCTGCTCGGAGTGCAGACAGCAGCTGCAGCAATGTGCTGAGTAAGTCTCACTCCTTCCTTTGCCAGGCCATCAATGTTAGGGGTCCTAAAGAGAAAAATCCCATCTCTGATAAAAATGTATTACACAGAAGTTCGTGGTATCCCGTTCCTCCTAATTTTGTCAAGGACATCACCATCAAATTTACAAAGCTCTCTGTTTATCTACAACTCAACTAGGAAAGCTCTGTGTTATGTATTTTTTTGAGATACCTTGACTCCTTAGAGATGAATTTTCCATGGATAAATGTGTTCTTAGTAATGACTAAAAAGGAAAAGAAAAAAAAAAGGAAAAAAAAAAAGTATTTCAGGTCTATCCCATATCAAAAGCTCATGCAATGTAGTTGATTTCATGCGACATGAAAATATTCCATTAATAGATACAGCACAACACAATTTCCAAGACTATAATAGGTTAGAGTAAACATAGGTTATATATACAATCAATCCATATACAGACTGATAACTGCACTAGGGATAAATACATCACATAGACTGAGCTGTCATTTCATAACAAGCCTACTAGAGTTGTTAGCTGATATTAAATCCCAATCTCAGTCCTTGATATTTCAACCCTGGAGTTGTGGAAACTTGTAAGTTATACACATGCCTGACAAATACAGTGCACGGACACATTTGCAAAGTTCTGACTGTACATGCTGAAAATTAGAAGTCCAAGAAAGTTGCTCAAGCATGCCTGCATAATTATTACTCCAGTAGGAATTACTGTAGAACATTCGTTTTGTACATGGTTTGAGAAGAAGTGTATCTAGATAAACTAATCCATTAATAATGAATTTTCTAATACTAAGTGTCTTCAGTGTTTTTTCCACTGAAATTCACCAGGAAGGGATAATTTATTTCACGGAACACATTCTTACCTTATTGTATCATTACCATAGCAACCCACATCTCCAATACCAAGATCATCAGCCAGTATCAATAAAAAATTGGGTTTTGAAGGATTTGATACACAGGTTCTTGGAAACAAGCATAAAATTAGCCAAATGTTTAGGCAGCTCCTGAAATTAGAAGTAAAGGGGTAATATTACAAAAACATTTGTAAGCTTTACAATAGACTTTAAACTATTAAAGGTTTATGAGGACTCAGTATAGATGCAAACAGCTACCAAATACTCCCAGCAGATGGAGCTCCTGAATACTTATAAAAAGTTCTTGAGTTCTCTAAAACCAGTAATAATATTATTTTTTTTATTCGCACAGGACTTTTGTGTGTGCATTTCTCTATTGAGATTTGCACTGATCTCAGCAGACGTTTCCAGTAGAATGAGTGGCTGGATGCTTGCAAGTCTCCTGAGGCACCCCTTGTAGAGGGGTGTAGGACACTCCTGTTAAGGCTCCTGGAATGAGTGGGGCAGGAGCATGGAGGTGGTTAGTGTGGAGGCACGCTGGTTGCGACGACAATGCCTTGACTATTGCATCCACCGCACCCAGTGCTACACACAGCATCTGGAAAGTGCTCCTTCAAGGTTGCAGCAACGGGCTTAATCTTGGTTATCTTCCTAGAAGACCCTAAGAATACCTCAGCGCGTCTTAGTTGCTCAAGGTGTTTGCAAGAGGCACCTTACAGATCTTCACCTGAAGATACATATGCTAGAACATATCTACTGGCTGCTCATTCATTAATAGATACTGCAATGTGGTAAATGCATAGTAAATGGGCTACACCATGTATTATATATACTCCTAAACCTGCATGTCCTGTAAAAGTAGGATGAAAGGCCTTGAAAGATCAATAGTTCTAAACCTGTATTAACTACTCTCAGATTCTCAATGAGTTTCTAAAAAAAACAAAAAACCAAACCCAAACCCAAAACAAAATAACCCAAAAAACCCCACCCACAAAAAAAATAGAGAGCATGAAATCTGTTTAAATTTTCTTAAGCACAACATGTAAAAACCAGAAAAGACCGTCAGTGAGTATCTTTTCTTACCATTGTTTTCCCTGGTAAACTTCGTGGCTTCCCCATGTATGAAACAGGTACATAGTTGGTTACACAAATTCTGGTGGAAAAACAAAATGTTAAAAAAAAAAGTAAATCAGAGCCCAGCAGCTCTGGTGATCTTGTCTGTGAGGTTGGTCATTAACTGCCCTGCATTACCGCAACCGTAGCCAGCCGCAGGCAGCGGCAATAACAGAGGTGGACTGAACTCCTAGGGCTTGACTACGCAGCCCTACATTCCTGAACGCGCGCTTGCAGAGACCTGTTGAACTGACGCTGCAAGGCAGAAAGGGCACTTCTGGGGCCAGGTACGGTCGGATAGCACAGCATGCAGTTTTGCAAGATCTGGCCTGTTCCCAGCTGCCGATAACTTCAGGGGGACTTGGAAGTGTTTGGGCAAGAAGGCTAAATGCCCATGGCTTTAAACAAGCGTTAAAGGTGCCAATTACTCAATACACGCACAGAACTGTTGGTGTTCACTGAAAGGAAGGTTTTCACCATTTTACAAACAGGAGGTAATGATAGGCAAAACTAGTATCTCACTCTTTACTTAACCTCAAATTATCTTTAAGGTCCAGGAAAAGAATCTAATCTTTACTGTGAGCTTTGAAACTACAAAAAATGCCTCAAAGAAAAGCCATCCTGGAAAGCAGTATTTGCGGTGTAATTCTTAGGGAAGGGACTGTAACATTCTTAGGTCTGGACGCCATCTAGCACATTCAAGGTGTTTCTATCTGAATGTTACTAAAAACTGTCCAGAAACATAAATATCATTATGATTATTTCCTTAAAGGACTCCAAAGCTTAATGTCATTTATAAATTTAGCAAGCCAGTTTTTCTACCTGCCAACTCTATGAACTCAACCTGGACTTTAAAAACCTAGAAATAACCCTTCAGTTTCTAAATATTTATTTTTGTCTGGCAAGGCAAATTTTATGAGTGGAAGCAATTTCCTATGCTTGCTGAAATAGCACAGCTAGTCGCTTTCGACAAAGAATGGTTTAGGAAACGCAGTCCTTTTCCTTGTGAATGGCCACAGACTAAGGGATCTGCAGAAAATGTTGCACTGGAATCATGCAAACAGTCATGCAGAAGTACATGATAAACTGGCTCCACGGGGACTGACATACATTCATCTTCATGCTGTACGCTGAAGTAAATTAGAGATGACATTCATTCCTTCACTGTGAAAAGAGATAAAAATCTGAAATAACCCGTCCATGCGAAATCCCTACTTTTCCACACTTCTTTCCATTTCAAACCAGCACAAGAACAAAGATGGTGTCAGCACTATTAAGGAACAGATTGAAGTGAATAAGAATATTTACTTTCTGTAACAACTAAAAGCACGTTTGTTAACATAAAGTCACTTCTAAACACAGAGAACTGAAAAGTTCCATCTTCACTAATGAAAGACGTGCGGGTTTTTTCCAAAATCAGCATGTTCTGCAGTGGGAAAAAGTAGCATTTTCTGAGAACTTTATTCTGCCTTTTGGTACACACGAGTGTTACAGTTACCTTGAATATCTGAGAAATACTAAACTGGCCAGAGCAGAGTATAATCCTGTCCTATGCATTTCAAAGAATGAGCCATAGGATAAAAAAAATTGCAGATGCTATTATTCTGACCAGGAAAATAATATAAAAAGAGTCAGAACCTGGGGTCCGTTGCTGATTTTTCCAAGTAACATCTAGGTGCTTGTTTGGCTATGGCTGAGACAATGTGGGAAATAAGAATAAGAAAAAAAAAAAACTTGACCTCTGTTAGATGTGGAATTTTCCATAGGGTTGATGACGCTTCCCCCTCTCTATTGGCAAGATCCTGAAAGACAGTACCGAGAACTCATCCTCCCTGCCCATTGGCTGAGTCGGAGCTTAATGAGGAAGCTGCAAGATCCCTCTGGCCCAATGCATTGGCTGTTTGAAGCAGGATCTTGCTGCGAATGCAGATGCCAGAAGCCTAATATCATGCTTTTTAAAACAGGCTGTATTAATGTGAAGCGAAGGACTCACTACTAGGAGCGCAAATCTTTTATTTGTATGGTAGCGGTGCCTCAGAATCACAGCCTGGCAGCAGTTTCCCCGAAGCCCCGATGAACTACGGCCCTATAGGACAGAGCTGAGGTGATGGTCAGGCATGTGCACGAAGGCATTAACCTGCGAGAAGGAAGAACTGGTCCTTATCTATAATGGGAACATCTTTGTGCTGCTTTAACAATGGGGGCAGAGCTCTGCCTTCCCAGCAACTGGCAGGCAGCGTTGTGTTTAAAGGGCTTGGGGTACATGATTAAGCCAAAACTATTGCAATGAAAATGTTCTCAGCCTACGCTGAGTAGCTGAGGCTCATCACAGCCCTTGTGAGCTGTAGTGGAGCAAAGGAACCAGACAGATCTGGACATCGAAGAAATCCCTTGATTTCCCATGGGCATTGATAAGCTTTCCAAGCTGGTACAACAGCTCTGCTACCTTCCACTTTCTCCCCGCAGGTTCATGCAGCACAGCCAGCTGGTGATGGCAAGCACACTGTTATTTCGACAGAGACTTTGTACAGCCCCTCAGGAAAGCTGTGAATTTCAAACCAGGGAGGTGCAGTGGTGGTATTAGAAGATATTTGGGTCTTCATACCACTGGCAGTGGCATGATTAAAATTGGTGCTTCCTGATTTTCTGCAAGCCATTTTAGCAACACTGACCTTACTAAAGGATGAGAAGAAATATCAAACTTGTTTTAAAAGAAAAAAAATAAACAACACACAACAATTTAAATATGCATATTCACCATTTCCTGTTAGGGGCCGATTCCTTCTGAAAGCAGAGCTCTCACTGACATCACTAGGAGTGTCATGAACCCAGTACTGGGCCCTACGGCTTGTCCAGTGTCCTTAGCTGTTAAATGAAAAAAACGACTTAATCCATAAATCTAACATCATCCTCTAGAAATCAGCAGTTACTTACAGAAATCCGAGAAAACATCAGACAATAATTCCCTCTGTAAGCCAGTATGCCACAATAAATGATCAAGACTAATAAAAAAGGCCAACCCCTTTTAACAATGGGGGTTGGCCTCGTCTCAGTTATTCTTCTTGCTCTGAAATCCCTCTTGCTCCTTAGAGGATCAGGACTGCTCCGCACACCAAGACGTGTACGGGAGGAAGCGGGCTGGGACTCGCTCCTTTTCCTCTTACTCTCCCTTCCCCCCAGTCTCCAGCACAGAAACCGCCTGGGATCCCTGCCAGCAACCGCCAGCAAACTGGAACCGCTGTGCAGGTTTTACATGAATTCCAGGCAGAGTACAAAGTCCTTATTCTTGCAATACTGGCACAACATGGCTACTGCCTTTGCTAGATTCCCTACCCAGTTAATTCTGTGCGGATTTGTATAAAGCCTGTCACTGCCCTATTTCAGTGCCTCAAAAGAGATGCTATAAATAGTAACAACGCAGCACTCGGAGCCCCAAGGTTTTGTTTCTCCCACCCTACTTTTCCAGCCTTCCAGGCAGGGTAACAGGACTAGCTTGTCCTCCCCCTTTCCTTCTGTCACGTTGCCTTTTCTTCTTCATTGCATTTTCAGGAAAGGTAGACCTACCTGTGCTGAAGATATTAATTGCACTTTCTTCCCCCACCCCTAAGAACTGAAAGTTTAGTATTCCACCTCCCCCCCTTCTTTCAGAACTTAACTCTGTTATAATAGACTTTACCCTTCAAAAGGTCTTAAGCAATACTTAGAGGAGCTCTCATCTATTCGTTTGTTGACATTTCAGTTCTCCGAGTTACTTGAATACAGTGAATGCTGAATTTAACACTGTGTTCTAGAGAAGTCAGTAGGAGTCAGTGAGGTGGAAAGATGAAGCAGCTTAAACTAGCAGATTTGTATAATACATGGCAGGAATAATCATGGTTGGGAGCAATTTTTTATTTGTTGACCTCCTCCCACTTACGACTATACTCAGGTATTTTTATAAGATAGAAGTTTTCAAATTGGGCTACTTTTACTCATACCTATTTGACCACACTACTTATTTTGTATGCTTACTTAACAGCTTGTGATGCTTCTGGTGCAAAGATTTTTCTTTAAAAAATTCTATTTCTCAAAAATTACATCATGCCTTGGGAAAGATGGATCTTTAAAAGTTGCCAGTAACATAAGTACTAATTTCCATCTGTCTTTGATCCAAATTATGACTAAACTTTTCTGTCAGCCTTTCTAGACTGTTTACATTTTTCTCACCATCTTCACTACTGAAGATGTGCCCATGCTGCTGCTGGCATGCCTTAAAAAAACAACCAACCAAAAAAAAAAAAAACCCAAACCAACCCCAAACCCCCCCACCTTTAAATTTTTTCCTGATAACAAAACTCTATCTGGAAGCGGAGGAGGCATTCTGCTAACACAGACCTTGCATCCCGTTCCTCACCACTGCGTTAGTGACCCGATACAGAGGTTAACAGCTGTGATTACTTATTGTCTTCAACAGAACTAAGCTTTACACCAAGACCCCTTTTTCTAAACAAACAAACAAACAAAAAAACCTTTGTAACAATGAAGCTGAAAGGAGATTATTTTTATCTCTGCATTTTGAGCCAAGTGGTGTTTCCTCCTCTTCAGCTAACGGTTTTTCACTGCGCCTGAGCACAGGAAGCTGCTGTTTACTCACTGCTGCATAGAACAAATTCTCTGCCAGCAAAACCTCAATTTTTGAGTCATTGTGTGCTTTATACTGCCACTTTCCATCTGGCTTTTTGGACGTCCGAGTACTAAAAGCAAAACACTGGCATTCATATAGTCCCTTCTACCTTTGAGTGAACTTATAGAAGTAAAGAACATAAATATTGAAATGACACAAACAGAAATGTGTAAAATTGTTTCTATGTCACACTTATGAAAAAAGACTGAGAGATAAAAAGAAAATCATTAATCAGCTAAACTGGCTGAGCAAGTAAAACATTTGCAGAGGTATTCCTGGGGACACACACACACATAATAACAACAACAAAAAACAAACTAAAATAATCTGTTTCCATTTACACACTTCAACCCCCAAGTTCTTTAGAGTTCTAGCAGCATGCTTATAATAAACTCCGACTTCATCCACTCCTGCAAAGAACCTAGTTGTTAATACAATTCAAAGCCCTAAAATCTCTGCAATTTCACTGCAAACGTCAGTGCAAAGTCATCTCCTTTGAAAGTCTGGCTAGGGTCACACCACTGGTTGGTTGGGGTTTGGGTTTTTTTGTGGGGTGCTGGGGGTTTTTTTGGTTTTTTTTTTTTTTTTTTTAAACTAGTATTGGCAGGACCCCTTTTTACAAGTTGTAGTAAACCTGTGTATACTGCTACCAAATATTTTTGAGCATTAATTCCAATATGACTCTCAAAGGAACCTTGTTTTTCTGGAACTGACATTGAAATAGTGCAAGCTATTAATCCAAAACGTTTTTTCTTAGCATCTTATATTCAATAAAACTGCTGTTTGCCAAATTAGTATGCACCAGGATCTCTTTCTGAAGAGCAAAATGCTTCTCCCTCTTTTGTAACTGTTTCAGAGTTATACTGGACTTTAACATTTTGTACTTTGTACTGTTTGTGATATATGTTATTTTTACCCAGCTAAAGCTGCAGATCTGTTCAAAAAGCTATTCACAACTTGAGGACAATCCCTCACCAAATCAGATTCACTCTGTCTCAGGTGTTGCTCAACGTCTCAGAAAGATTACTGCAGAGATAACAGAGAAGTACAGGAAGCAAACTTCTATGTTTGGATAGAGTACAACCATGATTTGTGGACTATAGGGGCAAACTGCAAACATCTAGAGTTCTGCGTAAGTCTAGTATTTCTTATTGCTGCCTGCTCAGCACAACACGCTAGGCTCTCCGCAGAGTTCTCCAATTATCTTCCTTGAGCAGGCGTAAATTAGGCAGAGTTTAGGCATATACCTCTACAGCCATCTCTTACACACAAATCTGCAAAACCAGTCTCCATTCAAGCCCTTTACCACACCAGACAGGATTTCCTTAGACCTTGGGCTAGTGGTGAAGAACAAAGGGGAAAAATTTCTGATCAACATTACTTTTCTTTATTTTCATCCACTTTGCTTCCCAGAGAGAGAAAGGACACAGTTATTTTCCGAAACCTTTGTTAGCAGAGGACTCAGTGCCACAGGACATGCTAGTAGATATCCATCTCAAACTTGTGTGCTGTCGCCTTCCTTATCACACCAACAGAATGGGAACGTCCCACAGCACGGCTGCAGCCATGGCTTCCACATGACGTTGTACAAGGAGAGCTGCTCGGGGACTGGGGTCAGCGTGCTGCGATGCTCTTCTATGGCTCTTCCAATCTTCCTTATTACAGTGTCAAAGAGGGGCTCGGTGTCAGCCGACAGAGGTTTGGCTTCAGAAGGGTCTCGCGAGAGATCAAACAGCAACGGAGGGTCATGATGGGTCACGCCTTCCCCAAAACATGGGCAAATTCCTTTTCCATAACAAGCCCCAGCCCCAGGTGGATGAAAGACAGGGGTCACATAATGAGCCTTCCAGATGGCTCCACCTGGCAGGAAAGAAATCTTATGGCACAACTACAAGACAATAGAGGAAAATAGAAAGTGCCTTCAAGCAATAGGAATACAGCTATTTACTAAGGAGACCTCTTCTCACACACCCTGGCACCCCGATCACCACAAATCAGATCGTCTATGTGGAGTACTGACATTGAAGATGGAAAACACTAGAAATATGAAGGAAACCACATTAAATTTCCAGTGTAGTAGTAGACAGCCTGTATTCCCACCCCACTTCCTATAGGTTTGTTACAAATATTTGCTGTTAAGACATGTCCAGCTAGCCGGAGTCACTGGTATGTCATGCACAACAATTTCAAGAATCTTAGCAATCAGTACTGATAAACACACATGATGCAATAAAGTTGTCAATTAGCAAGATGGTTATCAAGAGGAGAAAACTCATGCTTTGCAGTTATCACAAAACAAACATTTATACTTACTGTCCTTTTGGTGCCACCGCACTGCATGCAAGTAGGACCCACAATAGTGAAACAGGAACTCGTGCTCTGACTTTTGAGCTCTTCCTCGCAGTAAAGGCACCAAGTTTCGTCCATCAATCACCCTAATGTAATGGGGAGAAGTGTATTCAGGTGGGGACAAACCTGACAGTGAACTGCATACTTATCACTGCCTTTGCATTGGCTGCACCAGTGCTTGAGACAGCATACAGAATAATTTGGTCATAGGTTTAGAGCAGCCAGCACACTGCCAAGCCAATATTTAAATCCCTATTTTTATTTTTTTTTTAAATAGCTGGGTCAACTCATTCCATTCAGCAATACGTAAAAAATATTTAGAGCTTGGTCTAGTGGAAAAAAGTAATTTATTCAGGTAATCAATACCAATTTCTTAATTGTTTACATTTAGAAATTTTCAAAGGAGCTTAAAGAAATCTGTTGAGCAAGGATGGGTTTAATGACTTTAGGAGGTATTTATAAGTGTCCGTAAGTCAAGTCATTTAGTACCAAAACAACCTCAGCCACCAATTCTTTCATGAATGAGGGTGAACCTGGGTTTGAAACTAACACCTGGTCTTTGGGGGGAACAACTCCTCTGGCCATGAGCACACCTGGGGGCATATCTGGGAGAGTTTGCTCACTAGTTCAAAATCTCAGACCAGGCTTGAGGCTAAGCAACATTTGTGGAATCTCCAAGGATGATAAGAAACACAGTAAACTGTTAGTAGTTAGCTCTCCTATCAATCTCTCCCGTTGAAAACTTCTCCATACCTGTCCTGTGGCAATATTCCTCCAGCCAGATGAACAACTGTGGGATAAATATCCATGAGACTCGTAGGTTCATCAATAACTGTGCCTGAAGGTAACACTCCTGGCCACCTAAATACTCCTGGCACACGGATCCCTCCTTCCCAGCCTCCCATGCCTTTTCCACCTGCAGTGAAATGAATCAACATATGGCAGTTCAGAGGCAAACACAAACTTCTTCATTGGCTTGTTGCATTTGAATGTACAGAAAAAGATGCAGTAATACACTGCTTATCCAAGAGATTTGACTCTTCATTTGCATTGGACTTCACATACTTTAGAAGGCCTCAAAATGTGAACATAACTCATCCAAACCTAGAAAGATAGGGGGAGGCAATCTCTATTTTAACCTTGACAACAGGTGAGGGTAGGAATAATAAATCTACCTTTGAAAACCTATGTTTAGCAACAATAAAACAGCTTCAACCTTCTGTTATCCTCCATTTCATGGGCTGCCTGCATTCACCTGTGTTATTGAAGAGCTTCCCAGCAAAAGAAAAGAGGAGGAACTGGGAACTGGAAGAACTCACAAGTTTGAAGAAATACTTTATATTCTCTTTAAACCTACACAAGGCTTACTAATTAGTATCCTATTTTAATAAAGAGCTAAAAAATAATTTCTTCTCTTTATAGCCATGGATTCCCTTCAAAACATGTGTCCTTAACACTTATATTTCCATATGCCTTATGCATCTCTCCCTTTTTCGAAACTGAGATTTGGACCTGACTCTCCCAATACTTAATGCAACATCTCTTAACTCAGAAGCAAAAAATTTGAACCTATGAAATCGTACCATATATGCTTTACTTCAAATGGCAGAAAAACATCATTTCTCAACTTGCTACTAACAGAAACTAACCTAATAAAGCATCCTGATGCTGGGTGTATGAAGACAATATTTACCTAACTCCCAAAGCAGAAACCTGTTTTAATTCATATGTTCAATATGGAAAAAAACATTGTCTTTGTTAGATCCCATCAGGCTTATGAATCAGTCTTATTATCCACAAAGAGAAGCACTTTCTCAAGCAAAAGCAGGGAGTGAGGTGGAGGATGAACAGACTAACTGAAAGCCCTTCCCTTTCATAAGAGCCAGCAACCTCCATTGCTCAGCAGCAGAGCATCCGTCTCATGGGAGCCAAAATTCCATGTCTTTGACCTCTGCTGTGCCCTGTGGAGCAGCTCAAGAAGGTTTTGAAATGGAAGAAACCTGTTTTAGCAAAATAAAAACATCAAAAGTTTGGGCAAGAGGTGGATGGTTCATTGGTGATTAACAGAGCCTAAGTCCTGACACATATTGTCACATGTTCATGACAGGTCACGGGATGAGGTGGTCTGATGACACAGGGCTGTTGGGGTAGGTGGGAGAAAATGCAATGAATGCATATTCTTTTGGATTGAAAAAAGCCACTGCACTGCTCAGCAGGTTGAAGAATGCTTCACAGCAGAAAGGGATGAGCAGGACGTAAAGAGCGAGATCCTCTTAGACCACCAAGGCCATTTGGATTTTATGCCAGTCACTGATTTTGTGTGGAATATAAAGGCATACGGGGAATAAATTGTTGCCGCAAGTCATGACACAATGTGCCCTTACTCTATTCTGCAGTGACTGGCTGGGCAGCAATGATTTCTGGAACATAATGAGAAAAAGAAACAAGCAAATGAGGAAACAGTCCTATTGCGGAGAGAGGGGAAAAAAGCCTCAGAGGGAGAGAGAATTCAATATTGGGAACTATCACATTTTTTCCAGCGCCTTTTACTTGAGAACACCAAATAATTTACATGTATCAAGCTAGACAATACCTTTGTCAAGGAGATGTGTAATAATGCTTACACTTTACTGAAAGAAAAGGTGACTTTAAGATTAAAGCACCTCTGTATGTCACCTATATTTCAAGCTAAAAATGCAACTCATTCCAGCCTCGATAGCTTCAGCCAGACAAATTCATTATGATTCTGATTCTAACGTTCATGTAAAGTCATAGTGTTTTTCCTACCTTTATAAATACCATTCCAGCCACCTAGCTGGGCAGATCCATCCTGAGCTTCCAAGTGTCCTCCATGATCAGAGGCAAAGTATGTGAATGTATGATTTTTCAAACCTTCTTTGTCAAGCGAATCCAGAATTTTGCCTTGAATTTAAGAAGAGAGGCAGCAAGGTTCCTATTAACCAATTAGAAAGATCAAGCCACATTTATAATGTTTCAATAATAATCTTTTGCAATGCCCTATAAGAAGTTTTTAATAGCTTAGCTTTCTGTAGGTATCTTGGCCTTATTAGTTTTCCTGCTTTAAAATACACAGGTGTATGTGTCTGAAACAAATCCTTCATGAAGAATACTTACCCACCATCCAGTCCATTTCTTCTACATTGTCTCCATATAAACCATGACGGCTCTTCCCAAGAAATTTTGCCGTGGTGAAGAGGGGGGTGTGAACATGTGAAAAGGAAACAAAGAGGAGGAATGGTCCATGCCTGTTTCTTAAAAACAAACCAAAAATAAAACCAATTTTTGTTGTGTGTTTGGAATATTTTGAAAGGTTTCATATTCATCCATGCACAGACACACACATTGGGTCTAGACTGTACCCACATCTAGTGCACCCCATTGATCACAGTTGGCCATTTTCTTTTTGCATGAAATGTGGGCAAGAAAGATCCTTTTCAGTCAGGTTATTTTCAAATTCCAATGTGTAAACAGGCATAGTATTTGCACAGTGTTTAAATGAATTGGATGCCTAGCTCTGATGCCTTTTTAATTAAATGCAACTGGACAGTCTTGGATTTACTTTAATATTCATGTGGCTTTTCTAAGATGGCCACTTACAATTTTCAGTGTATTTGTTTTCACAAACTTTACGAAAAGAATAGTTACTTTCCCTGTTTTACAGAAACACACAGAAATATTATAGAAGGCTGTGCACGTAGAACTTAAATGTAGAAAATGGATGATCTTACTTGGCTTCCTTCTCAATCCATAAAAATAGGTTTAAAGTGTTTTGAGATTTTCACATGAAATAATTTTGTGCATCACACACATTTTATATAGGTGTTTTGTAGGGTTTATGAAAAAGAGCACAAATGAGGCTTGTAGAATGAAGTGTAAAAATTAGCTGGTTAATCTTGGAGAAAATATAGTAATTACAGATTACAGGGCATAGTGAGATGGTCATAGAATCATAGAATCATTAAGGTTGGGAAAGACCTCCAAGATCATCGAGTCCAACTGTCAACCCAACACCACCATGCCCACTAAACCGTGTCCCTAAGCGCCTCATCTACATGTCTTTTAAATACCTCCAGGGATGGTGACTCAACCACTTCCCTGGGCAGCCTGTTCCAATGTTTAACCACTCTTTCAGTAAAGAAATTTTTCCTCATGTCCAATTTAAACCTCCCCTGGCGCAACTTGAGGCCATTTCCTCTCGTCCTATTGCTAGTTACTTGGGAAAAGAGACCAACACCATGCATCATTTGGTTAAAATCTATCTCATTTACTGTAGCTTCCAATGTGAGACAATTGCAATTAGAATTTAAGTGCATTGGGTTTCTAAATAGAGAACTTGGATATGAGTTTCAAAGCAGTTATCATGATACAGCTATAGTTACTGGAGAAAAATACTCTATTCCAAGTGCCCAGAACATCCTGACCCCTTTAAAGAAAACTACAGACAATAATTTACCTTTTGATAAATGACACTGCCTCCTTCAGCATGAGTGAAGCAGTCCTCTCTAACCTCATTGGCTGCTCAGTGACATCGTGGTTCCTCATCAGGATACAATTCCAATACTGCACAAAGCCGTAACTGGAGTACCAAGAAATGAAGAAAAGGCCGCCCACCAAAGTAAAACAGGCAATTATCTTCCAGCGGATGGAAATCAAACCAGTCAGTTTTCCAGCAGTGAGAGTGAGCACAGCGAGAGTAATCATCTGACTGTAAACCCAAAGCTTAGCTTGAAGGGCTACATCCAGCTCTGGAGGTTTATTTTCTTGACAGTTGTTTAGAAGTGTGAAAGGCATACCATAAAAGTAGTCAAACCCATGATTTAGAGGATGATGACAATGATCATTGAAGGATTCACAGTTCACACCTTGATGCCACTTTCCTGAAGGTTTTAAAGCATGAAAGAAATTAGAACATTAAAGTAGACAACTCAATAGGAGACCAAGGTAGCATCGTCAGCATCTGTTTGGGAATTAGGCAAGTCACTCTGTTTTTCAACAGAGTATCGGCACGTTCTTTTCAGGCACAAAGGCAAAACCAGTGCCTGATCAGGTGAATATCATACCGTAATGGGCAATCCGCAAACGAACATGGGATAAACAGAGAAATTTGCAAGATGCTCAGCTACTCAGCTAAGGGTCACGTAAGGATGGGATTTCATTACCTTTCAATGAGGATCAGGGAATTAAGGTACTCTAACTCGCTGGCTGCTTTAATACATTCCCTTCCTGACTTTCAATTATTTACTTGCAACTTCATTTTAAGATAATGTTACAAATTTACTGGAAGATCCAGTAAACTGTTGGCCAATGTTAACAGATATCTTGATCACCAGACTCAGGAAGACGATTTCTCAGGCATGTCCCGACTCCATATGAAAAGGAGAAAAGGCTGTAAACCAACCTTTCACTCTATCCCTGCCCGAAATAGAGCAAGTAGACAGAAGCTGTTGTCTGCTTAGAAAATGTGCTGGATCAAAGGAGCCTGAGGTTTGCTGGGTTATGTGAATGTCAAGTAATTACAGACTCAGCCAGGAAGACTACAGTTCATTAGCTCGTGATTCAATGCAGCCACATCTATTTCCAGCACTTGGAGATGACAATGAATTTGGCACAGCTGACCCCAAACTCCCTGGCTTTAAGGGACACAGCACTTACCCTACCTACCCATTTATGTGAACGGATCCATTGCGGGAGTGCCTGTCACTTGACAGTAATAAAAGCAAATGGAAGGGAAAAGAGAGACTTTGCCAGTTGATTTTAGAGATATTTGGCAAAAGAATGATGAATCTTGGAACTGTCGAGGTCTGACCAAAGTCACAGACAGGAAGGTGCTCTGGGGCAGTGTTTCCCTGACACCTTTGCATTTTGGCTTCATCTGAGGAAACAGCCACAGTATCATGCCTCTTTTGGACCTTACAACCTCATCTGTGAGGCACTTATGCTTCATCTTCTCCTCTTGTGGTTACAAACTTTGTTCCTTTCTTT
>NW_008825494.1:249886-255204 GCF_000699105.1 Pygoscelis adeliae | reverse complement strand
TCCCTATCCTCTTTGGTTTCTCTGCTGCTTGCCTCCTAAAGGCAGATGAAATACTTAAAGACATTGTTTTGTTTGGAAAAATCTCTACATTAACAAAACTCTCACAGTGGACCAACTTTTGAAAAGTCTCAGGCCAAGTAAAATAAATGCTCACCCATTATAATCATGAGACAGTTTTTAATTCTTCCTGTTTCGGGTGCCCTGTACAGGCATTAGCATTGTCTTAAAACTCTTTAAGCTGCAGTATTTTTAGTCGTCTTGCAAAGAAGAGGGTTTCCCCCCCCCAACCTTTTGGAGAGGTGTGACTGACCATTTTGGGCAAATACAACCCCTAAATTCCCTTCATGTAACTAGTTCATTCTTCAAAGTCATGCTAAAACATTTCCCCTTACCTATCAGTCCAGTGGTATAGCCTTGTTGCTGTAGCAGCCTGGCAAAAGTAGTTTCATTCGCAGGGAGCCCTCCTGACCCGGCGTTCCACTGCAGCGCTCGGTACCTGTTGCTGGATGCCATCCCTGACAGAAACAGCTCTGGTCATTCCCGCGGGCCTTTCGCTCTCTGCCGGCAGAGGCTGGGCTGCTCCTGCCAACCTCCATGTCAGGAGCTCAACCTGAAGCCAGCAGAGTTCCTCACAAGACATAAAACCGGGCATATCTTGTAGGCAGTCACATCAGTGTGTCTAAGTACTTCAGGCAGTCAAGAGTTATATTTCAAAACAAATACTGCTTGGCACCAGTTTTATCATCAAACTGAAATAAATCACTGGTGACAGCATATAGTAGGTTTTATTTTCTGCCTTTCTGAGTAACTGTGATAATTTAGTCTCTCTGCTCTTCATCTAAAATGAGAGATTACAGTTGCATTTCCCTACCTCAGAGGGATGCTGTCTCATGTTAGGTCAGATACAGTTCACCCAACACACACTGGTTTTGCACTTAGCTCTCAAAGTAAGCATCTAATTTTCCTATATAGCACCTAGTGAGAGTTGGATATCTATGAAATCCTCCATAAGGCACCTTCAATAGGTGGGGAATGGATGCAACACTCCATTTTTCACTGGAGTTTTGTGACTTTCTGCACTTTGTCGGCAATGAACTCACCCATATCTCCTGGGAGCCCTGTTTCAAGCCCTTACCTCTAACCATCACCATCAAGAGGAATTCCATCAGTTGGCCCTAGGCTGTGTTGCAGCAAGGAAATGACAGATGTTACTGCTGTTGGCATTTCTCCCTACCTACCTATTTCCATCACATAGAGCTCCCGTATCCGATAAAGTCAGGCTAAAGATCTGTCAAGCTGGTGAGGCAGTGGTTCCCATTCAGAAGTTACTTATAGAAAGTTTGAGCCTCTAGCTTCTATCTCAGGTTGAGGAAATAGCTGAATTCTCCTGTTCCAATACTTACCAGCTATTGTAGTACCTCAGCACCATACACAGAAATTTGTAATTCAAAAATGGGCCCAACCTGATCTAATGGGGTATCTGCCAGTGAGAAAAGCTGCTCTGCTCGGAGTGCAAAGCGGAGCTGCAGCAATGTGCTGAGTAAGTTTCACTCCTTCTCTTGCCAGGCGGTCAATGTTCGGGGTCCTAAAAGAGAGTTTGAAGTTTAATAGAAGCAAGGTACTCAAACTTATTTTAATAAATTCCCAAGAAGAACTAGAGCTTTATAACAGTTCCTTAAAAAAAAAAGACAAATCTCTTCTTTACATACTCCAGGACTGATATAGAAACAAGTTTGATACACTGGGTTGTAGCCACTGGAGAATCCATTCTTGGGACACAACCATAGAGTGCATTTGGCAACACTGAAAAGAAACCTAGGCATTGTTGGTACTGTTTAGTTTGAAAATAAAACTGAAATGGAAAGACCTATCTAAGAAAGGCTGATATTTTTCTATTCCAATACTGCCAACAGATCACTTTTGCCAGCACATTTGGACCCTAAATTTCAGAGTTCATTGAGCCAGAGAATCTCCCAGGGTGTCTGGAGCTCTTGGAACCAAGACTTTCTGTTCCACGTTTTTAACATGTGCTATTTATTTCATAATACATTGATAACTTTACATAGTTACACTTGTATGGGAGCCTAACTCTCCCAGAAGAATGGACTGCAACACCACAAAGAGTGAAAGAGGCCTCCCCGCTGTCTTCACCACCAGCAGAGGAGGACAACGGAGTTCCACAAGCACATTCCCATTTCTCTGCGCAACCCCACCAACATCATGCAAGGGAGATGCACCCGAGCATGCGACAAAATGCCTACGCTCCACTTGGAGGACGTGAGTTGAGGCTTGTAAGATGTGCTCCCAATGCCCATTCAGTTTTGCTTTGCCTTTTTAGTTTTGAAGGAATGTAATGACTAGTTTTGAAGGCACATAATCACATAATAAATCATGTGGGTCAGTCCACATGAGTCTGGATCAGAGTGTTTTGGAGGAGACTGCAAGCAAGTGGATGAGGGATTCTGGAAAAACACTGGATGGATAGAGTAAGGCTTAACTATGCATGAAAAGGAACAAAGAAATTCATGCATGAGGAGGAGAGAAAACAGTAACTCATACTAAAACAAGTGGCTGGAGAGTTAGCATGTGAAGGAAGGGGTGGGAGGAATTCCCAGAAAGAACTTAAAAAACAAAATGAAAATATGGTGGTTTTTTTTTTCTTTCACTGCACACTTACTTAGGCCCCAATCCTATGTGCATATAGACAACTACTTAAATACACAACTACTAGAGCCTTGGATTAAGAGATTAAGAACATTTCTTATTTTATAATTAGGCTTAATTACCCAGGATAGGTGTTCTATAGTGTTAAATATATTGTATTGAGAGATCTTTTACCTGATGGTATTATTGCCATAACAACCTATATCTCCGATGCCAAGATCATCAGCCAGAAACAGAAGTATATTGGGTTTAGAGTCCATAGCTGCACTCAAGCCAAACGTGTTCCAGAATAAACATGAAGTCAGTGCCGTTAGGAGGTACCTCCTGCAACACAACAAAATAACTTTTTACATACAAGACTTGTAAGGGTTGGAGCGTGATGGCAGCCCTCTGGCAGCAGACTTGAAGCGTGAAACATAAAATAGCGGGAGACTTTATTTCCCAGCCCCACTTTCAGTGGGAAGGAGGAGGACAGTTTTACTGGTTCCGTTTCTTCCATTTCTACCACCTAGATCACTTTAGTCAGAGAGGCTGCAGTAGCCTTTCTTACAGCCCAAGAAGCAAGGACGTAAGTGAAGGCTGCCATCTTGTTCATTTGGCCCAGGAATTTTCATCTTTAATCAGTTGCATAGATTTCAAAATGTATCAAAAACTTCAACAAGCTGAGAAAAATTAGTGTTTCTAAGTTTCATAAATTCTATGAAAATTAAGGTTATGTTCCAAAGTCACTCTGGCATTTTCTGATTATCTTGTCTCCAGTGGGTAAAGCAGTTTTAATTATATTTGGATGGGAAGTGGAAAAACCTAAACAAACTCTCCCCTCCAACTCAAGAACACTTGAACTTGAAGCCATCTCCTCTGCCACCATTCCGGGATGCCAACCAGGCCCCATACCAGAGTCAACTATATTTACTATCTGCAGAAAACAGAATTTGCATTTTTACACATACATACCATACTTTTTATATAAATATGCTCAGAACATTTGAAGCTATGTGTTCCTCCAAGTAAGTATTGCTGATCAATAGTCTTAAAACCTAATCCTGGATTGATTTTTCACTTGGACAGAGTTATCACTGCAATATGTACTAATTTTGCAGGACATGGGGCAGCAGCAACTCTCTAGCACAGACTGAGAAAGCTCCTGCAAATCATTCCAGGATTTGCAGTTTTGGTGTGAAGATCTTGTATACAAAAACATGTTTTTGAATGAACAACCAACCATCACCTCTAACAGGCAAACACAACATGCAGGACTTTCTGTAAACGTGACTGTGAACTCCCAGTTGTAAATAAGTAACCAGTGGCTATAGGCATTTAATCACCCAAGAGCAAAGTTCCAGCTGGGTTTTTTTGTACATTCTACTACTAAGTTACAACAGTGATTTACAGAGTTGTGGTGAAACCTTGCTTTAGAAGCACTGTGGGCAATTTCCATCTCTATACTCGGATTACTCATTTTAAGGAAAGGAGAATTTTCTATTTCCCAATGTTGTATCTCCTAAGAGTTACAGGGCATTATACTGGTATAATGAATCCTTTCAGAGCGCTAATACATTCAGTTAGAGCTGCAGGGGGAAGGTCTCTAAAGGACCCTGGAAATAAGCAGCCCCCAACAGCCCATTTCAGTCATTTGGGCATTCTTCTTTCCAAGCTGGGGACAAGAGTAGTGTTCCCCACTTCTTTCTGTTACATTAAAAAAAAGGGAAAAAAAAAAAGCAAATCATGAAATCTGCTTTTACTGATGTCTTCAGCTCCATC
Source organism: Pygoscelis adeliae (assembly GCF_000699105.1). Taxonomy (NCBI): domain Eukaryota; kingdom Metazoa; phylum Chordata; class Aves; order Sphenisciformes; family Spheniscidae; genus Pygoscelis; species Pygoscelis adeliae. Next base: position 250,779 of record NW_008825494.1, on the reverse strand, counting down.
CTAGCACTTCGTTTTCTCATGGTGTTAAGTGCTGGATATTTGCTGATCCCTGTGGTAATCCTGTTTGTGGATTAAGATAGGGTCAAGGATAAAATCCATCTCAGGTAACCTCCTGCTTATAGTTCCAAGTCCGTATCCTAAGTTGTTATGTGGCATTACTGTACAATATAAAATAACCATGCTTAGAGCTCAAAGTGATCATCTTTCAGCAATACATGGAGGAAGAGTGCAAGAATGTTTAGTTACTAAACACTGATAAATCTTGAAAGCAATAGGGTTGAAAGAAAGTAGAACATAAAACATGCATATAGATACATATGTATATATATAAACCTTTTCAGAACTACCTCAAAAGCTTTTTCCCCCCTTTAAAAAGGGAAAAAAGAAAGACCCAGGGAACTACAGGACCATCGGTCTTACATCTGTGCCTGGGAAGATCATGGAACAGATCCTCCTGGAAGCTATGCTAAGGCACATGGAGGACAGGGAGGTGATTTGAGACAGCCAGCACGGCTTCACCAAGGGCAAGTCCTGCCTGACCAACCTAGTGGCCTTCTAGGATGGAGTGACTACATCAGTGGACAACGGAAGGGTTACGGATGTCATCTATCTGGACTTGTGTAAGGCCTTTGTTACGGTCCCCCACAACATCCTTCTCTCTAAACTGGAGAGGTATGGATTTGATGGGCAGACTGTCCGGTGGGTGAGACATTGGTTGGATGGTCGCATCCAGAGGGTAGTGGTCAACGGCTCAATGTCCAGATGGAGACTGGTGATGAGTGGCGTCCCACAGGGGTCTGTATTGGGACCGGTACTGTTTAATATCTTCATCAATGACATACTGAGATCGAGTGCACCCTCAGCAAGTTTGCAGATGACACCAAGCTGAGTGG
>NW_008825494.1:244628-249304 GCF_000699105.1 Pygoscelis adeliae | reverse complement strand
GGGGGTAGATTTAGACTAGATATAAGGAAGAAGTGTTTTATGCTGAGGGTGGTGGAACACTGGAAGAGGTTGCCCAGAGAGGTGGTGGATGCCCCATCCCTGGGAACATTCGAGGTCAGGTTGGACGGGGCTCTGAGCAACCTGATCTAGTTGAAGATGTCCCTGCTCATTGTAGGAGGGTTGGACTAGATGACCTTTAAAGGTCCCTTCCAACCCAAACTACTCTATGATTCTATTTCTGGAAATGATAATGTTAAAGGCATAGCCAGAGACTTCCACTTGGGAGACAGATCTCATTGTTTAAAAACATGAAGACATTAAATAAGTATTTAGTTAAGATAGTCCTAAAAATCCTTTGACAGCTAGTATTACTAAGTGATTTTACAACCTCTGCTTAACAAATCAGGTAAGTGCAAAACATTAGGAAAATACAGGCCACTATTTATGTAACTTTTATTTACAAGACTTAATATGGATTCACACCATAGTTGAGCTCCCATAGGTTTATTGACAATGATCTTCTGAGGACAGGTTAGAAAGCATTGGCACAGGCAATCAGATGTTGAAAAAAACCTACTAAACTATAAAATTTGGTGCCTGTACTTGCCTTAGAATTATTTTCTAAGGTGATACTGCTGTGCTTTGTGCATACCTAGAGAATTACAGCATTATGAGATTATAGCATCCTTCTGTTCAAGAAATCTGCTCCTCCTACAAGATTTCATGGGGAAGTCATATCTGTGTAAAAGCCTGGCACCTTAGACTACTTCTCTAAGGGCTTGTACAAAGGGAAAGACAACTTTAGAACAGTGTGGGGCTCACAGTCAGGGAGGAATTAAAAAAAAAAAAAAAGAGGGGGCGGGAAGAGAACAATGATGACATAATTTTTAATGGAGTTGAATTTCTTACATAGGGGTAAGGAAGGGAACAACAAAGACTTAAAGCAAATGAAGCATCAGGAAAAGTGATTCATTTAAGCCCAGGGTCACTTGGGAAAAAAAGGTGGGTCAATTCAAACACCGCAATTTTGTTTCTACTTCGCAGAATTGAATACATGCAGGGGGGAGCCAGAAATCTGTTCACCTGAATAGAATGGCAGCAACGGCTGTGCAAGGTAGCGGTGCAGTCATCTCCTGGTAGGCAGCGATCCTGAAAATAAGTTAAGCTTACAGTAAGCAACAAATTGAGCACAGTCACCAGTGTGATGTTGGAGGAAAAAAAGAACTCAATCAATCCTTATATCTCTTTACAAAAGAGGGACTAATGAGATTATTTTACCTCAAAGACACGAGTACTGATGGTTTCAAACTGTACTGACCAAAAGCAGACTATTTTCAAAGTGAAGTTTGAGAACTGGGGAAGGGGCAGAAAATCGCATATAAACGATTGAAGAGTGGGAGAAGATGTTTTATTTTGAGAGAACAAGAGCTCAATTAAGAACAAGACAGTAAAAGATCAATTAGTGCATAAATTCATGGGGGGAAAACACAGGTCTTAGAAAGCTCATCAATTTTGCTGAGACAGAGCCAGTATTTGGAAGGTGAAGTCAGACAAATAGAGCACGCATGTTCTGCAAGCAAGGCGATTTATTATTCAATCATATTTCCAAGAGAGTGCAATATAATCATGACTGTGTACCTTAAGTGGAAGAAAGAAAAGTATTGTAAAGAAACACAAGTTATGGGACTCCCCATAATGGGCAGTCAGCTGAAATTTAACAGTTCACAGTAAACACAATCTGATATAAACTCCAAAGTATTTTCCCCAGCAGCCACTTCATGAGACGCCTTTTTCTAAGCTACCTAAAGGAGCTCAATTAAAGCTAATTTTAAAGACTTACCTAAACAGTTCAAATAACCTGAAGAAAATGGCCTTTGACTTGAAGAAGCTGCTTCTCATCAAACCATTCCTTTTTTATTTCAAGATTGCTTTTAGTTCTCACACTAATAAGCCTCCCCACTATATAAATTCTCGTTCATATAATCCCAAAGTAATCTTAAAATACTAATTCTATACATTGATTAGTCTTTGCACAGGCAAAGGTGACTCTGAATATATGTGATGATACTGAGTTATTCTCAACAGAAGTCTCCCCAGACAAAGAATCACTGGAGGCAACTGTGGATTTCCCAAAGTCTAATAGAGCTGGTTATTTTCAAGCTGATAGCAAGTACAGTCTTGCAATTTATCACTGCTGTTACGACTTAATTTCAGCTGAAGGGTTCTCAAATGTCACTATTAACTAAAAACATTATTACTTCATTTACAACCAGAAGTACACAGCATCAGTTATTCAGCCTAGTACCTCCACATAAAGAGTCATAGGACTCTATAATAATTCAGTCTAAATATTTCTGCAAAATGAGGCCAAATCCCGCAGAGCCATGAACAGCAGGAACTGGCCGGCACAACTTTGTGTGGACATATTCCCCTTAGTTAAACCATTTTAATTGTCTGTAAACCTTATCCAAAACTTAGTCTTCTGCAGCTGATACTACACATGACTGCCCTGCCACTTCTTTCTCCAAATTTGTCAGCCATTAACAAAAGCTTAATCAAGTTACAATACAATTCAATCTGCCAGGAACACCACAAAGCCTGCAGCTGCCTCAACAGTCACTTGAAGAGATTTAGCAAAAGAAGCTATTGCTTGGTTAAGTGGCTGAATTAGGCGGACCTAACTCAAACGCATTTGTAACAACTGCAAGTAGCGTTATACAGCTTCTTCTAGCCAGCTGCTCTGTGCAGACCCGGGGTTTTTTTAGCTCTGCTTTACAGAAAGCAAGCTGCAAGACTGAAACTGCTAGAAAATTAGCCCCTTCTTCCCCCACTGCAGCTTGGCTCCAGACAGTTCCCCCATCCTCTGAATATTACGCTTGTTGAATACATTCCCAGATTCGAGTCTGTCCTTCTTGAAGTCTTACAGAAAAGAAAAAAGACAAACCTTCACTTCAAAAATATCTGCCCATGGCCAAAATATTTATTGAAGCCAGGCATATCTCATGTTTCACCCTCATCCCCAGAAGACTAGCAACACCACCACTTGCTCTGGGAACCCACCAGAATTGAAAGGAACTTCTCATTCTTAAAGATGTTGAGAGATACAGTTCCAACAGAAAAAAATAGAATAAGCTCTTATCAGTTAAGCTAAAAGTCAGTAATTGGACAGAGCAAAAGAATTTGCTTTCTTGGTTTCTCTGTCTAACTTCAGATACTGAAAGAAATTATTTGCACACTGATGCAAAAACCCAAACCCTTTACCACTTATACAACAAAAGTGAACTATAAGTATTAGGACAAACATTTTCAAGTAATGTGTGGAGGTATGTTGCCGCTTAGCTGTTAGCCAAAAATAAACACTTTCCGCCTTCTATAAAAATATACTACACTACAGGTTAATCACATTCAACAGTATGTTAGAATGTAATTAAAAGTGCTAACTTCAAGCTTCCGTTATGGCTCTGAAACAAACACACACAACATGCCATATGCAACACACCATATGCAACACGCTGTTCCACCTTGCTGTCCCTTTCTTCCCTCCCTCCCATAGCTTCTAGGCATCCAGATGTTCAGGAAGGGAGAGGCAACAAGTAGGGAATGAGCAAAACAAGGAAGAAAAAGCTGCCAGCTGGTGTGAACATAGTCACTTGCTCAGTGCTTGCAGCTGGTGAGCCAGGAACAGGTGCTGTTCATCAACCATAAAACAAGGGATGTCCTCGCAAGAAAGGTAGGAGCCAAGAATCAGGAGACACTCAGTGGTCTGTCTTTTTTCCTGCCTCTTCCGCACCCTCAGGGAATCAACTGCGACAGTGCTCACTGGGGGGATATAGTTCTTACTGACCCAGACAATATCAATAGTTGTTATCTGTTACCGTGATTATAGCATTGTATTACCACTTAGCTTTGACATTGTCAGGAACCAAAACTCTCGTGGCACACAACCCAATTTTTTTAGTTTATTACAGCTACCCTGCTCTGGCCTTGCTGCTGCACAGCAGCACCCTGCCTTCAGAGCAACAGCGGAAAGGGACAGTCTGGCCCTAGGCTTTAAATTAGCTCAGGCATTTTCACGTCATGATTAGCACCCCCTGGTCTAGATGATCTAATTGTGCCTTCTGACTTCAAACTACTCAGCTAGGAACACGCAGCTTTCCTCACAGCCCGGACAAGAGCAACGCACAAGGGTGGAAAATTGGAGATGGAAACAGGGCAGACAAACGAGGGAAAAAGAGCGGCAACTAGGAGCACGGCTGCTAGAGAAACAGCGGAGACCACACGGAAGCAATCTGGAGGCAAATTGTGGTTTCTGCACGCCACTGTAAAGCCGCAGTAACTCTAGCAATAGTAATAATAAAAGCAGAACACCTGCCATTCACCACCTAACCCTCCAAAAACTGGAGTTTGGTTTGAAACGCTAGAGGGGGAAGGAAAACAGAGACTGTTAATTATTGTAAACCCCTCCCCCCCCGCACACTCTAACCCCGCTCACGCCTCGTTGTTGCCATTTACGACCCGGCGGATCAGCTCCGCTGGAAGGCGGAGGCCGGGCTGCCCTCGCAGCCCCAGGTTAGCAGGGGAAGACGCGAGCGAGAGCAGCGGCCGGGCGCCGGCCAAGGAAAGCGGAGCTCTGCGGGGCAGAGTTCACTGTTTCAGCGCAGCTTCCCAAAGACGCC
>NW_008825494.1:241159-244583 GCF_000699105.1 Pygoscelis adeliae | reverse complement strand
AGACGCCTCGCGGGAAACGGGCGGGATGCCGCCCCGGGAAGGACCCGGCCCGGTGGCGGCCCCGGCTCCCGCCCCCGCCCCGAGCTCCGCCGGCAGCGCGGCACCCGGGTACCGGGGCTCGGCGGGGGGCACCCGCCAAATTCCCCCCCCGCCAGAAAGACGTGTCAGCTTTGTGTAAAGGAAGGAAGGAAGAAAAAGTCCTTCCCGAAGGAAAAACGGAGGCGACTTCCCCCCCTCCCCCCCAAAAAAAAAGCTAATCTTTTACTTACTCCGCGCACACGCGCTGCAGGAGCTCTGTTCTCGCTTTCCGCTCCGCCTCAGGCTTGCTGATCTCTGCTTTGAAAGAGGGGCTTTCAAAAGCACGGCTTGTATTCGTATCAGAGGAATTGGTGGGTGCCCGTCTCCTTTAAAAAGCTGGTCAAAGGCATTTCATCCCGCCTGCCGCCGGGGAGGGCTTCCCTGCCTGCTCCTGATAACAAGTGCTGAATAAGGAAGAACTGTTTTAAAGTAGAAGCTGGAAATACAGCTCCTGTAACAGCCAAGGCCGATAGAAAGAGCTTTAGTGGTAACTGAGTGGAAGATCATAAATCACGGGCAGTGAGACTGTAGGCTACATCATGCCCTATGGGTGCAAGCAGGATAGCCACGGCTAATGCAGGTGGTGAGCCAGCTAGCCCCCTTGAGATCAAAGAAAATCAATCGTCATCATTGTGTCACGGTGGTGTGTGTGCACCAACTCTGCAGCCTGGCTAATTCCCCCTTATGTTGTTATAGTTCCTCTGCCTGTGAGTTCTCTCCTGTGCCAGCGCTCATGCTCATGTGGTTGCACAGTCCGGCTTGCCATGCAACTTCACAGGCCCGTGGGGGCACCGCCACCCTTTTTTTACTGGCTGCGTGTGCTTATGGTGGTTTGGAAAGAGGGTACGAATGTGTCATGCTGTAATCCACTGAATAAGGGCTTTATTCAAAGACAGACAGAAAAAAGGATAGAGGTTCTTGGTGTAGACATATTATTGCTCAGAGGCCAAAATAAATAATGCAAAATACCATGGCAAGGTGGAGAAAACAATCAGAACTTATTAACTAGACCTTGATAAATACAATGTATGGATACAATGAGATTCATAGCATCATCAGTGGGTGCAGTGCATGAGTCTCAAGGAGAACATTAGGGACTTAAATGTTTTTCTGGATATAGCAGTAGCAATTGCACCATTTTCCTCAAGAACCAAGAATTTTTGCCCAAAGAAGTAACTGGTAGAAGTAATTGAAGCTGGGAGAAGCTCATGGAGTGGGGCAAAGAAATGAGAGTGCAAGGAAGGAGCCTTCAGCTCAAATTAGGGTTAGGACACTCCTGAGGAGGGAAGGTTGCTTGCATGCATCAAGAAACAGATATTGAAATAAAGCTTCAGAAATACTAAAGAGAAAGAAATTTTTTGTTTTGAGGGACTTGGAAAGAACTAGGTGGAAATGATACAACTCAGGAACCAGCAGAAAGTTTCTGGGTTACAAATGAGGACTGAAGGAAAGGATCCACTCTGCGAAGACATGGTGAAGAAAGTAGGGATTTGGTTTTGGCCCTTTTACTCCAGTGCAGATCTGATCACACCATTCCTGACTCTCACACCTGTGGAAATTTCACTCTATCCAGCCAGAAAGGCTCTTCCATCTTCTCTCCCTGACCAATTGCCATAATCAGAAGCAGGGTAAGGTAATGTGATGTTTTTAAAACCCTCCTTGTCAACGGCATCTTTAGTTTGGCCTCCAGAGAAAGTCTGAAATATAGTAAAATAAAGCCACTTCAGTATCTCCTGTGTCCTGGTTTTGGCAGATTATGGATATTTTTCTGTGATTTCTCAAATTCTTTCATACAGATTGAATATGAATTTTTAAAAATACTTGCTATTTTTATGTTAATTTTGTGTGAATATTTTAGTATGTATTTTTGTTGATTTAACCGGTTTTAGTTGGCTTACATTATACATATCTGCTCTTTTTCTCTCCCCACAGAACTGAAAGTGCATTTTTTAACCTTAGATACATTTTTTATTTGGCTTTTTTTCTCCAGTATTATTCATCATCTCTTTATAGGTTATTTTGGCATTTTTGTGACTTTAATATCTTTAGCTTGGGTTTACAATAAGGCTGTTTTATTGTTAGTCCTTCAAGCCAGTCTATTTGGCAAGCTGAGTGACATAATCACTCTGAGTGACATATGGATCCCCAACATACAGGAATAACCAAAGAGACCAGCTTTAAATTCAGCCCCCACAGTCATCCAAACTTAATGGATGGGCCAGTCGCACATAGCCTAAACATCAGTGTTTGCAGGAGCTGCATTATCAATCACAGAAGCAGCCTGCAAGTGCCGAGAAAGAGCATTTCATGAGGGGAGCTCCCTGTTGGCACTGTCTTCGCTGCCGTATATAGAGACCCAGTTCCAGACCAAGACCCTGTCACACAGTGAAGAGACAGAGAATGTTAAATATTTACTTTAGGGGCTGTGCCCCTAAGTGTTAAATATTAAAATTCATAAACACTTTTTTATATTTGAAAATGTTCATCAACACTCAGTGCTCTTCTGAATATTGAAGACTCACAGGTAGTAATAAGGTTAAAATGACATTTGTCTATCAATCAGTTGTATCAATATTTGAAGAGTCCCATCTAGCGCTATTTAAACTCGGAGCCTACTGAGTATACTGGTGTTGGTACGCTTGCATATTGTAACAACTAAACAGTCATTGCACTTAAAGAAAGACACTTATTTAAGATATTAGGTACTTTAAACAAAATTTATTAGTTATAGTCAAAATATGGTAATTATATTATTAATCGTACAATTATTGAATACTAAATCAGTCTCTGCTCTTCAGCAGATCTGTGTTGTTTTTTCAGCTACGATTACAGATGCTGTGATAGCATTTCTTGACATGTGACTGGAAGACAAAGGAGAAAAGTTCAAAACTTCAGAGACACATGGGATTTGCACAGCAGGTAAGTTTCCCTGGCTTTTTATCCCTTGCAGAAATTAATGTCATTTGTTATTGTGACACCTGCCCTAAGCAGTGCTGCCAGAAGTGGGAAAACTGGAAGTGATGATGAATCCTTCCTGCTGGGAGGTGCTGGGCAGAGAATAGATAAAGCCTCCCTGTAGTTCTTACGTGGGTCAGTAGCTCAAGTAAAGTACAATCATCAGATGCGACTAGTTTGGTGCACCCATGACAGAAGTGAGCATGAAATACTTGCCATAGGATGTGCTGTTCTGGGAGGCCAGTCTGCTGCTGTCTTTGGCTGCAAGTCCTTCTCGGCAGGGCTGCTCTCAATCCCTTCATCCCCCAGCCTGTATTGATACCGAGGGTTGCCCTGACCCAGGTGCAGGACCTTGCACTTGGCCTTCTTAAACCTCATGAGGTTCACACAG
>NW_008825494.1:215021-237400 GCF_000699105.1 Pygoscelis adeliae | reverse complement strand
CCCCCTGTAGGCCCCGATCCCCCGCTCGGCTGCGGGACGCGCCTGCAGCGGAGCTGATGGCCTCTGCGAGTGACCATCCACGATGGAAGGTTTGACTCAGGGAACCAAAGTGGTGTGCATGTGAGGACCCAACCTATAAATTCCTGAGGCTAGCAGAAATCATATGATCTATTTTACATATATGAAGAGTCTTTTAAGCTTACTTTACTCAGGAGTGAACACAGCATTTATCTTTTTCTCTCTCTTTTTTTTTTTTTTTTCTACCTGGATTATTTATTTATTTATTACCAGGATTACTTTCTACTACCTGGTTAGCTCACAGCCAAGAGCTCAAATGCCGCACCTGAGATTAAGCATTGTTGGTCTTTTTAAGACAACAAGAAATTCTTATTCTATTTCTAATAAGATAGTAATAAAGCAGTTCATACTACTTGGCCAAGAAAATGAGTTGATAACTGCTGAGGCACTGGAACAGGTTGCCCAGAGAAGTTGTAGATGCCCCATCCCTGGAAGTATTCAAGGCCATGTTGGATGGGGCTTTGAGCAACCCGATCTAGCGGGAGATATCCCTGCCCATGGCATGGGGGTTGGAACAAGATGATCTTTAAGGTCCCTTCCTGAAATGCCACCAAGGCAGGGAAACCTAGGAGAGGCCTTTGGTTTGTCCTTCCTGGCTTCTCTGGTGAAGGCAGGAGACCTGTCCGCATGGAGGAGAGAAAACTCAGTGTTCCTCTGTGCTAAATTTTACCTGGCGTGAGGTTGAGAACCTGATGTGGCACTCTGGTACAACCCAGCTGTTCCCCTGCTGTTCTCCATTTAATAGCGAGAGTGCACAAAACTTGGATTATTAACTCCAAACTGCTGTTGCAAAGAGAAAGTACAACCCTACCTCTTCCAGCCTTCTAATTCCCTTCAACCTTCTCAGAACTTTTACTCAAGCTTGGTGCTTGACATGTAACACTTAATGGGAAAGTATTTTTATGCTTTGGCTTTGACTTTTTTTTTTTTTAATTAGGCTGAAGAGTTGTAACTGATACTTAGAAAGTCCTCTTTCAGTTCTCCTCACATCAGTTTATGCTGCTGGTGATACAAAAAGACTAAGAAAGGGAAGCAGAAAACCACCTATAAGCCACATTGCTTTCATGTTTTATAGATCTTATATTCACCAAAAGTTTTAAAGTATTTACAAAACATGTGACATACTTGTATTAGTTACTTAATATAACAATTTATGAGATACATAAAATGATTGCTTTTATCATACTAGTATGGTAATATAACTAATAGCAGTCTAATTCCAAATAGAATAGAATATTATTTTTTTCCTAGGGGACTTTCTTCTTATCTGCAACATTTTATTTGCTATGTACTTTCTGAGTTTTATATCTCAGGATCCTGTAAAGCAAAGGGGAATAACCTTGTTCTTTTTTGCAACTGCCTGTCAGTTGTGGCAACAATAAGTAAATTATCAATGTGTAAAAATCCTAGTCTCAAATCTCCTGAAATCGTCAGTTTTCACTGATTTAAATAAGCTTCCAAAAAGCTGAAAATGGTAAGCAATGGGGGGGGGGCGGCAGGGGGGGGAAGCTCAAAGCACAGGTTGCAATATGTTAGTAAATATTAACTGTTAGACCTTTCCGTTTGCAAAATAAATCTGGATGCTCTCTTGACATGGGGAAAAGCTGGTAGCCCAGCTGTGAGAAACTGCAACTCTCACTGCCACAACGGCAATATGATAAATGGAAAAGGGGGAATAGCCTGAAGGTGAAAAATTACTCTGAAGAAAACCACTTTCTAACAAATTGATGACAAGAAGAGGTTAAGAACAGCAAAAAGAGAAACCAGTTCCCATGGTATTTATAGAACGTACAGGAGATGGTACCTTCTTTGTAAGTGGATAAGACTATCCTAAAGAAATACCTGCCTTAATCATACACTTCTTGTTCAACTGGAAAACAGCCTGAAGGACTCCTAACAATGGCAAATATTTATGGATGTTCATTATATTTACTGTCAAGGAGACTATTTTGACGCACTACTTTGTTTTTATCTAAAAAATGCCATTTTGAGTCTACCAAAACTGCACGTAAGCCTGTGCCACGTTCATCAGACAACACAATACATGGAGACAATGACTGGCCATGTCAATGTCCTCTGCATGTGTGTCTGTCCGTGTGTGTCCGTGTGTGTGTGTCTCTGGGATACACGCTCAGCTTCACCACAGGTTGAACCTGCAAAGGGGAAAGCAGCAGCCGTGTCCCCCAGCCTGGGCAGAGACCCCGCATCCCCAGGCACTGGGCTGGGCTCCAGCAGCCGGGCAGGAGGGTCCTGGGCCGGGGCGGCTGGAGGAGGCGGCCCTGCTCCTATCACTTAACATAGGTGAATGTAAGGTTAGAATTCCCAAAGAAAAAAGAAACTAAAGGAATTTTAAAAAGTTGTTTTTCAGCTTCAGCTGCACAAGAAAGCAGGATACCATTGTCTGCTGACTAACCAAAAGAAAGACAGTATGGTTTTGTCAAGGCAGCCTTTATTATTGCTGATGGCTGTTCCACACGTAATGTCCGTGTTACCAAGCCCTGAACATTTGCTGATCCCACGGCACTTGGCATGTCAGCAGGGCCCGATAACTGTGCTTTCATGGGCAAACATCAGTATCCAGGACAAATTCTAGCTCAGATGTCTTCCTGTACTCTCTAGCTCCAAATGGATATCCTACAGTACTATGAAGTATTTTAGTGCAAGAAAAACAGGTTCAGTCAATCATATGAACAAGTATTATACCCACATATTTTTAAAGGTGTTGAAAAACTGAGAGAATATAAAATCCCAGGTACTAAACTGGCTTGAGAATGAAAGTGAGATCTTGGAAAATGACTGAGAAAATTCAAGAATGCCAGTCTGATTACAGTAATTTCATATAAAGAAAATACTGCACATTGCATATGAAAGGACCTTTAAATCTAGCCAAGAAAGAACCAGTGAAATAGAATACATTCAAATGAGAAATAAAGCACACACTCTTAACAATGGAGGAAATTAGGCAACAATCCAGTACATGTGAAGTGACGGATTCACTTCATCTCTTGAAGTTTTCACAGTAAGACTGAGTGCCTTTCTCATCAACAGCACTGATGGAGCATCTGGGTGAATTGTAACAGTCTGTGAAATGCATGAAGTCACAGCATACAGTAAAAATTTGCTTTTAAGCTGTAGGGCTTTGTTTACCTACAGATTTCCTGGTGGCTGAATTGCGGGAAACAAGGGGGAAAACAAAACCAAATTAAACTGAACATTTATCAAAGGAGATGAACAACTGAAATGGGTCCTAGCACGATAGTTAGAAAAATAGTAAAAAACGTGTGAAATAAATTGAATGGGCAAATTATGTTCTCAGATGCCTACATATTCAGATATACCAGTGTAAACTTGTCTATGTGAACAGATATATATTGTACCCTACAATGAAAAGCATTACCTGCAGGGCCTCTTTAATAGGAACAACTATTTTAACACAAAGAAGGAAAGAACTGAATTTACAGCAGCAAAGGAGATAGATCTAAGTAAATCTAGCTGTTTGGTGGGATGAAAATTTAACTTGTGAAGAAAAAAGCCCCTTAATTCTCTATTTCTTTTTTTAATAGTAATTTAGAGTTTGTTTGTTTTCATAATTAGTATTGGGCATCTTGCAAAGAGTCTTTTCTGAACCTACTACTTGTTAGCAGGAACCAGTTACGACCGAGATATGGGCAGGAAGGTAACTCGTGCAATCCTGTGCCCAAATGACTGAAGTGGTTATCAGCGTGGTGCTTCTGTGACCATCAGTGCCACTACGCCGTTGCCAGTGCTGCTTAGGGAGCTGGGTGCAATGGGAGCTTTGGAAAGAGAAAATCCTTCCCCTTTTGTGTTCTCCATCGAAAGAGGCTGACTCCAATCAGAGGAGTCCCATCATTCTTGAAAGCACAGACAGCTGTTACCCAGCTTGTCACGTTTCCAAGCTTTATGCCTCACACAGGCAATTTCTCCTGATCTGGAAGCCCCCGGCTAATCAGCTGCCATCATCACTGCTGCTGGAGGCACTAGCTACAAGGAAAGAAGAAAGCTACTTTTAAAGGAGATTTTGTGAGGAACTGTGGGCAAAATTATTTTTGAATTATTTTGGAAGAAGTAGTCTGCAAAAATTTATTATAGGAACATTTTATGCATCGCCAATAAGGATAACAAAATTAAGGGAGACTTCAGTCCAGGAATCACTTAGAAATTCAGAACAAAAAAACAAAGCAAAGCTTCTAAGTATACATTCATAAACAACAAAACATAAGTTATATCATTACTTGTACAGCTCTAATCTTGGCCCGCTTCAGTGCATTTGAACTATTCATCCAATTGTCAGCAGATGAAAGTTAAAACATGTTCTTCATATCATTCTGTCTTGATCCCTCCCTGAGTGTCCATCCTAAAGCCACCTTTGCCAAATACTGTGCCATTCACTAGAACAATTCTCAAATAAAGGCTCCATTAAAACAACCAACCAACCAACCAACCCACCAATCAACACCCCCAAAGAAAACACTCTTGATCTAAAAACCCTTTTGAGGAAGTAACTTTGGTTTTTTCCTTTATAGGTCAGCAATTTTATTATCGCCTTCCTTATCACACCAACAGAATGGGAACGTCCCACAGCACGGCTGCAGCCACGGCTTCCACACAGCGTTGTACAAGGAGAGCTGCTCGGGGACTGGGGTCAGCGTGCTGCGATGCTCTTCTATGGCTCTTCCAATCTTCCTTATTACAGTGTCAAAGAGGGGCTCGGTGTCAGCCGACAGAGGTTTGGCTTCAGAAGGGTCTCGCAAGAGATCAAACAGCAACGGAGGGTCATGATGGGTCACGCCTTCCCCAAAACATGGGCAAAATCCTCTATCATAACAAGCCCCAGCCCCGAGTGGACGGAAGACAGGGGTCACATAATGAGCCTTCCAGATGGCTCCACCTGGCAGGAAAGAAAGAAGGCTTGCTTGTCATCATCCTTGTGATGACACTGGCGGTTATCACAAGGCATTAGAGGAGTGAATATTTTTCTAGAGTTCGTTTCTGATTGCACTTCAGCTCTACACTTATTAGTTGATATAGTATTGTAATTTCATTTAAAATTAAGTGCCATAGAATAAAGCCAATAATGTAAAATTATTTCTGATGTTTGAAAATTTCTCCAAAATTTTCAGCAAGTATCAGTTATCCCTGACGTTTTTTATTAAGACATGAAAAAAAGTTTTGGGGTTTCCATGGCTTGCTTCCTTGTTAAGGTAGCAGAAGGACAGGCAAAAACTGATGTAAGGACTTCTCCTTGAGACAAGGAGGGCGTGGACTCCCCAGGCCTTGCATTCAGATAGAGAGGTGAACAAGACCCATCCTGAGTTCCAGTAGCCTGCCTTGAAGCCACAAACAAACTCTTTGTGCCATGTAAGTACAGGCAATGCTAGTAAGTTCTTTACCACGTTACATCTGGAACTACTTGGAAAGCTACAATCCCAGAAATAATGTGTGAGACAAAACTGCTCTCCCATAGATTGAACCTAATTCTTGGGGAAAGAAGTTCCGTACTCACTGTCCTTCTGGTGCCACCGCACAGCATGTAAGTGAATACCACAGTAATGAAACAGGAACTCGTGCTCTGAGTGCTCAACTGTTCCTCGCAGTAAAGGCATCAGATCCCGGCCATCAACTACCCTAGCAGAAAAAAGGGACACCATCAGACTGGGGTAAGCTGTACAGGGCTGCGTTCCCTCTGCACACCTCTTGCTGGAACTGCCAGCTCTGAATGGGGAAGATGCTTGTAGAAGATTGCAGGTAGATGCTAGATCTGAAATGTAGAGAAGAGGTGACTGAGCTGTGGTAACATTTATGTGTCTAGAAAAGGAGCAGGAGTGAAAAAGAAAATGTCAGACTCAGAATGTGTTTCCAAACTAGATTTTCCATCGTCTTGGGAGAGAAGGAGGAGTAAAGACACTTGAGTTTGTACCTGTCCTGGGGTAACACCCCTCCAGCCAGATGAACTACTGTAGGATAAATGTCCATAAGGCTTGTAGGTTCATCAATGACTGTGCCTGCAGGTAACACTCCTGGCCATCTAAATATCCCTGGGACTCGGATTCCTCCTTCCCAGCCTCCCATAGCTTTTCCACCTTTCATTAAAAAAAAAAAAAAAAAAAAAATTCATTTAAAACAGAATTTTTAGACAAATGTTATTGTATTATCATAAGCTGTCTAATGTTACCTTTATGAGCCTTCCTTACCCTTTTGGGAAGGGCTAAGCTCCTTCTCCTCATCATCAGTGAGTGTTCACTATATCAGACCCCTCGAATGACCTTACATACTTACTCCCTTCTATTGTTTTACAAACACATTGCCCCATCAGAACACAGTGTGGATAAAATTTTCAGGCATAAAGTGATTTCCCAGCCTAGTTCTCCTCTCTCTTTTACAATCCTGTAACATACCTGTTGTAGTTAAGGCAAGGGTTCAGATGTAAGATGCAACTAATATTTAATGAGAAGTTACACATGCTTAATCAAAATTAACTTGTGATCAGTTGCCTCATGAGGAAATGCCAGTTTGAGAATTCATGCTTATAAAGAATACCTGCACATGCTAGAATTATCTCAATTTTTACATGCCTGATTAGAATGAGACAAATTTGCTTCTCAGTGATAAAACACTGTTACTCCTTGAGCGTACAGTCTTATCTAAGCTTTAGGTTTGTCCTGAGTACTTTGCTAGTTATTGCTGGGCTGTCACTGTCCCTGACAGCTCTTACCTCTGTATATTCCGTTCCAGCCACCCAGCTGCCTTTTGCCTTCTTGTCTTTCCAGCCATCCACCATGATCAGAGGCAAAGTAAACTAGTGTAGTATTTTTCAAGCCTTCCTTGTCAACAGCGTCTAGAACCTGGCCTGTAAACACAGGAATATGTGTGTATTAAAAAGCAAAAATATTGCTTACACTACATAAATTTTAGCCTCTGGCTTGTAAACATTCATCAATGTAATTTCTTATCTATGTAGGGCTGCTCATTGTTTAAGAGAAGAGTTTTTTAGGATCAAGATTTGTAGTTGTGATTTCACTGTCTGTAAAAGCAGAGAAAAATTGTGATGTGCTGTAACACCTTTATTATTAATATTATAATAAAGGAGTGCAAGAACCACAGTCACAGACCAGAAGCCTGTATCATAAAGGGCAGAGGTGCCGTGTGCTGTAAAAATATGGAAAGAAAGCATGATCCAAGGCCCCCCAAAAGTTAGATTCTGCATCAGTCATGGCCATCGTGAGAAATGAGGAAAAAATGTCATGTACCCTTATCTTACATTGTCTAGACCACAGTTAGTATTTGCATTAAATTACTGGCTGAATATAATATGCATTAATAATATAGTTCTTTTTTATTTAAAAGTGGTTCTTGAGCTGTTTCTGATGTTCTTAATTATATTTGTGGTGTGTTTAACACACCAGTGTTTAAGCATTTAACAGGTAGGTTTGAAAGCCAATTCTTTCTGTATGTGTACCTGATTCTTATGCCTTTTGCAGATGTGGCTACTTTTCCTCCACCATGACTGGATGATAAAAAATTCTTCTTCCACTCCAAAAAACAGGCTAAAAAATAACATGAATCTAATTTCTGGAGGCATACCAATTAACATTTACGAACATTTCTGGATTTGTGAATGGGGCTGAAAAATATTCAGTACTCTGCTGAATGCAGCAGTCACAGAGAAATAGCCTGCTGGTTTACACCTGGCATTAATTTGTGTATCAGTTTTATCACCTTCTAATGTGTCCTGCTTAGAAATAGATAAGACATGACCATAAGAGGCTGAAATTACCTGATCTTTAATAATCACAGAAAATGAAATAATTCTCACTTCATGTAGTATTTAGTGTAAGAAAAACAGGAGAGCTCCTTGGCAGGAGCCAAGGGGACATGGTTAAAACTGGTAAACACTAGACCAAAAGAACTGAGTGAACAGAAAGACTCATTTGGTCCAAGACTGGAGGAAACAAAAAGCCAACACTATAAGCCAACAGTGCTCATACAAGATTGACAGATGCTCATGAAAAGCTTAGGACTTTTTTCCTTCTTGTTTTTATTTCTCTTCCTTGTTCTTTTAATAACAACTGCATTTTTATTATATATTCAGACCTAGGTATTATGTAGTTGGGGACATTGTTATTTGCTATGGTGACTTACCCACCATCCAGTCCATCTCTTCTACATTGTCTCCATATAAACCATGGCTGCTCCTCCCAAGAAACTTCTCTGTGGTGAGGAGAGGGGTGTGGGAGTGTAAAAAGGAAAGAAAGAGGAGGAATGGCTTGTGCTTATTTCTAAAAAACAGAAATCAACACTTTGTTATTAGGGAGGAAGGTTCTCAATACATGCAGAGGTCAGTTGTAATGGAAAATGGTATTATGATTTGCATATATACATATTTCAACAATCACTTCAGAAACATCTTACTTTGTTAGGTATTAAACCCCAGTGATTAGGATCTGTCTGATAAAGTAACGTTTGGCTTATATAAAATGACCCTCTTTTTTCCCTGAATCATAGGTAGAAACGTTCCAGATTGAAGCTCCACTTTCTGCTATTGCAAACCACCACAGTGCTACTGAAACAAAGGCGGCAGGTTCATCTCCTGCCAGCTGTTGCCCACATGTCAGTCCGTACGATAAGGCTACCTCACAGCTCTACTTCTCCTTCCCCAGCCCACACACACATTTCTGCATCAGCTGCTATCCCTTAAAACTGCAGTGTGGGTCTCATGGATAGAAATATGTCTTTCCTCAAAATAGGCTAGAAATATTCAATCCAGCCCATGGAAATTTGGAAATATCATGAGCTTTAGTGAAGCTAGGAATAACAGATATCCTTAAGCAGCAGCTAATTTTTTTGTTTAATAACATGATATCATAATTAATATTATTAATAATTAATAGTCATAACAGTACTTACAATGCTATATAATATTATAAAAATTATAAAGACTTCACATAGCTGTTTAAAAGTTGCAAGACATGCAAGAACCAGAAGAAATGTGACCAAAGGAAACACACTTTACCTTTCAATAAAAGAAATTGACTCTTTCAGGATAAGAGACGTAGTCCTGTCTGTCACCATTGGCTGCTCAGTAACTTCGTGGTTTCTCATCATAATGCAGTTCCAGTATCGTACAAACCCATAACTTGAGAACCAGGATATGAAGAACAGGAGACTAAACCCAGCAAGGCAGGTCAGCATTTTCCAGCGGACTGAAATCAAGCCGGTCAGTCTTCCTAGGGCAGCGGTGAGTGTAACGAGGCCAATCATCTGAGTGTAAACCCAGAGTTTCCTTCTAAAGACTCTGTCCATCTCTGGTGTTTCCGTTGGTTGGCAGTCACTTATTAGCGTAAAAGGCATCCCATAAAAATAGTCAAACCCGTGGTTTAAAGGGTGATGACAATGGTCGTTGCGGGATTCACAGTTAACACCTTGATGCCACTTCCCTGAAAATACACATTATTAAAATGTAAAGAGATAATATTTAAAAACGGGCTTTTCCTTGTACAAAACATTTCTCAAAAAACAGTCGGTTTTTTTCCTACTTGTGACAACTTCTTCATCCTGCACATATATACTGAGTATGTAGTGATATAGTGGGATACACCTTACGATTGATGAAAGTAAACCTCTACAAATTATAAATTTCCAACAGAGTTATTGGTGCGCTGTATACATATTCATGCCCTGTAGCTTTGATCAAATGTAAAAAAAATTGGACTATAAAGGGAACTAGAAATTGAGAAAAATTCAGGTTTTCAGAGCCAAGCAAAAATGTATGGCCTTCCTGGCGACCTGTCAGGTATGAAACAGGAGGAAGAAGCCCTTTTGTAAGCACAGGGCAAAAGAACACTGTTCTGTTGTCTCTTTACCTTCAAGACGCTATGCAGACTTGTTTCTGGAAAGTTTTGAATGGCTTGATGTCAGGACTATGGCAACACTCGGCGACGTGTTGGTGCCAGACTGATAAGGGAAGCTATGGATAGCATAGTCAAGTAACTGGCAGCTCAGCAGTGGGTTTGCCAGACAAACCACTGGATCTGGAAGAACTTGAGCTCGGGAGATCAGTATTTCTCATGAAGCTGTACATATGTAAGTAACTTTGCTGATAATATCTCTGTATACTGGATGAGGATAAAAGGCTTTGTTTTATAAGTACTTTTGCCATTTATTTGCATTTCATCAAATTTAAAAAGTCAAAGCCACCGCCTTTTAAATTCTGAAGTCTTCATGTATCAAAAGGAACATCTCCTGACCTTTCGCAATACAAGTTGTTCTTTATTACGAACATATGTTCACTATTATGATGAGTGGCACATCAAAACCATGCTTTTGCTTCCCCTCCAGTCTATTCGAACAGACTGGTTAGGCACTCACACAGAGACATAACAAAGTTGGCTCATTTGGCTCAAACACTGAGGCTTGAGAATATGTGAATCAAGTGACCAAAATCTACCTCTCATCAGGGAGATGCAGTTTAATTGCATGTTATGATCTCTGATGTAATGCAGGCCTTGGATACCAGATCTATAGATCAAAATGAACTTTTAAAATTTTACCTGAAAACTAATTTGCAACTAATTATTATTGTGGAGTAAAGAACTGTGTACTTAAAGAAGGATATTATCCTAAACAACTGATTCACTATGTTACCAATACATATACTAGCAGCCAACCCTGAGTAGGTTTCAACAGAGTTGCTGTGCATTACAATAGGAGCAGAAAAAACTACTTCAGAGGAAAAAAATTGCTGCTTTTTGGGTATAAAGAAGGAGTGAAAGTTCTATTCTAGGTGGATGAATTGCTTTCAGCTAAAACGTCTACTCAGTTTACCTCTTGACATATTTAGAGCCAGTGATACAATGAAACAGGTTTGTAATCCATACATAGATGCATTAGTCATAAATACAGGTGCAGCTAAAGTATCTTTGGACTTCAGATGCATTCCAACACCTAAATCTCCAGCTGAGGTCGATAAAGGCTTCTGACATGCTACAAAAGACTCAAATCTCCAGAAGATAAACTAAGTGTATAATTAAGATAAATTAGTCTTGAGGGCATATGTTATACAACATTGGCTTTCCAACCACAAAAAATCTGCAAAGCATTTCCCAATAAAAAGTCTCATTATCACATCAGGCAGCAGGTTATTAATAGGATTTAACTCTGCAGTTAAATTGGTTGTGCTCAGAGAAAAACAATCACAAACCATTCAGGTAAGACTATTTAGTGCTCATTCAGCTGTGGTGATGTGGGTAGATGTTCTGTAAGATTTCTTGCTTCATGACTTGAATGTAAAGTTGTTCTTATGGGGTTTTTTGTGTCACTTATCACCAGTGCTTTCCATCATCCCCTAAGGTGCAATTAATCAGAATCTGTCAATCCAGTTAAACTAAGTGATGCTCTTGGCATCTATGGTATGATTTTAGCTGAGATGCCCACAGGTAAAATGCCAGCCCATTTTGCTAGCTTCTAGGAGGGATGCAGCACAATCTCCCTGCAGGGCAATTCCTTTGGCAAAGTGGAGACAAATCTGATTGTTTTGTTAGTGATTACATACTGAAGCCAAGCTGAAGCACATGGCTAATAGACGTGAGCTGATTAAAAGAACCAAAATAATATCGCTACAAAAATAACAGGAAAGAAGACTCAGTAACATAGAACTTAAAATGCTTGGAGAGCTTTGTTTAGTATTGTCCTGTATGGTTTAGATTTATTCTGCTGAATGAATACAAATCCATTCCTGCAGACGCTTTTATTAGTAAATTCAGTTTATTTGTGCAGCCGATTTTTTTTATGTCAGATATAGATTTTGGATATTGACATTTAGATGCTCAGATGAGGTAGGGCAAATAGCTGAAAATTCGGCTCAGGAATGTTTGTGTTTTATCAGTCTGTGGAACTATGTGATGTATCTAAGATAAATAATTATGTGCAGCTGGATCATGACCAAAAGTTACAAATGTATTAAAAAAGAAGTCCTGTAAAATAGAAAGTAAAATGGGATTCTTATTAGTGCTGCAGGAGGCAATGTTTTGTGGGCTGTAGTGAAATCTTGGTGAACTAGAGGCAAGCTCTAATTAAAGAAAAAAGAATTGCTTTGTTTCTGTTTTTGAAAGGCCAAATCCTGTGATATTATGAACTGGCTCCATTGTTTTAAGTAGCAGCTGTTGCCTTTTGTTGTGAATCTGCTCTGAGCTGTGTAAAGCATCGGCATGCATATTTAAATGGGACTCATGTTTTTGTTTTTTATGAAACAGCATTGGAAAAATTATCATATACCTGATAGGATAGTATTCAAAAATATTAACATATTTTCCATTATATATTTTAACAACCACAGCTGTGCTTGAAAGCAGGTCAACAGTAAAGATTATTCACTTTGTCAGATGCTTGTTCTTTTGAGAAAGATTCTTCTTGGCCAGGATTTCTTCTTACAAGATATTCTTAAATCAGGAAATAAAAATATTACAGCTGAGGTATGAGCAGTTGCTAACTAAAACAAATGGATTGAGTGAGATGTGCAGGTGAAACACATTCTAGGCCATCTTCAGGAGTGTTCCCATACCTATCAGTCCTGTGCTGTAGCCTTGCTGCTGCAGTATTTTGGCAAAAGTGGTTTCATTCGGAGGAAGCCCTCCTGAGCCGCCATTCCAAAAAATAACACGGTAATTGTTTATAGCATCCATCCCTACAAAACACAATAATAAACAATCTTAGTAAGTATAACTGGTAGAGTACTTTTGTCAAACACACTTCTTTGTTTCCTGGTTTCATTGGTATTATAGTGTTAAATGTTTATCCTAATGCTGTTTTTTTGGGGAAAAGCATCTAGGACACTGGACAAGAATAAGAAAGAGTTAAGTCTCTCCACTGTATAATACCTATTCTTCTTTGTACCTCATAACGAGACGTTTTGCTTTGTTTGGAATGGCACAGTTGTATAGGAGCTTTTATATGTCACAGCGGCATCCAGGCTGTATGAAGGGCACTTACTTAGTGTGACTGTGAGGGCAGGGAGGAGGGTAGGGAGATGTCAGCCCTCTGTCAGTCTCAAACTCCAGCTTGCATAAGGCTGCCTGGGAACTCAAGATTTCCCTGCACAGTGGCGTGGCTGCTATCCAACTTCTGAAACCACAGAGCAGCTATCTAGCACGGCAATCTTCTCACCTGCAGGTTTACACCCTGTTATTCAGAATTATATACTGGCGTAACCCCATCATACAATGTTATGTGACATACAATCTGTCATGGAAGCGTTGAACGTCTCTGGCCCTGTTGTTACAGTGGGAGCCAGTCTGTACAAGCTCATGTGTGTTTTCAAGCTATCTATCTCAGTAGGAGCTGTCATGATAAAAGTAGGACGACATGTCAGCTTTAAAATGCCACAGGAATGAAGACACTGAAGATTATTTGCAATAGAACAAGTGTTAGAGAGTCGCTGTTAGAAACATGTAGAGCTATTTGTTTTTCATACCTCTTCATCTCAGGGATGCAGTTTGACAGGATAGTATTTTTTCTTCAAAAGAGAAGAAAAGAGCTTGGGAAAAATAATATAGCTGTCAAACTGTTGTTTCATAGGACGGATGAATTCTGACACATAGGTAACAAAGTTTTCCTGTAAATGACTCATTCTGCACCTCAACTGGAGGGAACGGACACACATCTGCATAGATCTACTCTGCTCCCTGCAGGGCTGAGCTGTTTCTGATATCTGATGAGGAGTCGCCTATGACAGAAATTAATGTAACTAATGCTTTAGAAACGTGTTATTATTATTCATGTTCTGTGTAATGACTTTTTTGAATCTAACAATTTGTACTAACTCCATTCTGGCTGCAATCTGTGCAACAGAGCACCAAAATGCAACCGAAGTTGCGAGCTTGGGGGGAGCAAGTTGCTCTGCAGAGCTTGTTCGTCTCTGCCCCAGGTCAGTTCATTGTACCCATAAATCTAGATGCCACCTCAAAGGTACTAGACCTAGCTGGTGTGTCTTTGTGTGCCTCAGTGAGGGGTGACATGTCTGTGGCACCCCTTCTATTTGCACACCCTCATTTCTTTTGTGCCCATTGTATGACATTGTTCCCTTCAGCAATAAAGCAATGTTTAAAGGCTGCTTGGTTTAGCAAGGCAAACCTGATCGGAGGGGATATCTGCCAGTGAGGAAAGCTGCTCTGCTGGGGGTGCAAAGTGGAGCCGCAGCGATGTGTTGGGTCAGTTTCACTCCTTCCTTTGCCAGGCGATCAATGTTCGGCGTCCTAAAAATGCAACCAACACTGTCAGATATTATTCAGAGGGTCTTCAAGGGAATGGGGATGAGGAATAATATACTTATCTTTATTTTGGAAGTTTCTTCTATTTGAAGATGGCCAGGAAATATTTTATTTTTTAATTTTATTTTAATTCTCTCAAGTGATGGGGAAATGTTTTTTTTTTTTCTTTCTTCATTAACAATTGCTATCTGGATAAATTTCAAGCCAATCATTCCTTCTTGTTTCTCAAGCCCTATGAAGACCCTTGCAGAAGGCTTTTGAGATGAAAACTCATGCCTTGGGGATGATGCTATGCTGAAGTGGAGGCCCAGCCACGCAGAGCCCCATCAGCTACCTGTGATCATCAGCTACCTATCAGAAACTTGCCGGCTGGTGCTGATCAGGGTGAGATTCTAAGAACTTTGCTGAACGAGGGGAGTGATCATACCAAATTTGGTTTTGTTCAAAGAAGTGACAAGCTGGTAGGAAGCCAGCAGGCAACACCGTGGCACAATTTTCAGAGAGAAGGCAAATTCTATGTCCTTGGGTCAGAAAAGAGAAGTATTTCATAGTAACATAGCTCATTGCAGTGATTTATACTGTATTTTGATGTGAGACTGGGAAAGAATGGCAAAACAGAGTTAAATGAGGTAATGAGGCCTGATATGTTGAAAGATGGGACAACTTTTCTATCTTCAGGTACGTGTAAGAGCTTACTGTTTCTCAATGTCAGGCAATTAAGGAATACACAAGAATGGTTGACATAGTCCCACAGTAAAGCAGCTCGGGATAGCAGAGCTGGCCCTGGGAACGCCCTCTAGGCTGCGAGATAATCCTGGTAGTGCTTTACATTTACTGTTAATGGCACCCATGGGAAATCCTCCCATTTCTCCAGGAAATGAACTTGAAGAGAGCTCGAATAGCTGGTGATGGGCAGAGGATTGCAGTCTTACATTAAATAAACCACCAGCTCTGTTCAATGTTATGCTCCATTTCCTTACCTGATGGTATCATTCCCATAGCAACCTACATCCCCTATGCCGAGGTCATCAGCCATCAACAGGACAATGTTTGGCTGTGTGCTGATGGAAAGCTGTGTCAGTGGTGGCTGCAGAAGCAGACCAAGAATCAGGGGTGTGACCAGGGATGTCCTGAAACACAGAAGAAGAAAAGAAGCCAACAGCCTGGCCATTCATCACTCCCACTGCAAGTGGCTGAAGACCCTCCCATGTGAGCCTGGCTGCAGACCAGACCACTCTCTGCCCAGATGTAGAGGGTGTGTTAAATTTTGATCATTGACCCAAACAGATGTCATGAAAAGGAAAATGTCAGGACCATAACTTTAAAATCTCCTTTTCTGAGTGTTTCCAAACTTCCTATGAGCAGTCGCACTTGGGAATTTACATGTGACAGATGACGTGTAAGTTATTTTGCTTTAGTGGCTTGGGATGTTGTTTAGAAGTTGGTCTGGGAAACTGAGAATGGGATCAACTTCCTCTGACATCCTTCTCGCCCAGACTGGGACCTTTGTGTTGTGAAAAAGTTAAGAACAAGAAAAACAAACAAACAAAAAAATTCACATTGACTATACTTTATAGATAAACAACCCTACTCTTTTGTAATACGGTATTATGTCATTATTAAACTTTGCTCTCTTTAGATCTAAGTATGATATGACAATACTTAATGAACTTTTTTCTTACCAATAAGATGTTAGTTGCCAAATCATTTCTGCATTTGGAGTGTTCAGATCCTGCAAAACCAAGAGAGAGCCTTGTCATGTTTGCATCTTCCTAGTAGTCACTGCAATAAAAATAGATTAAAAAAATGTAATCTAAGCCTATCAACATTCTCTCTGTTTTATTTACTTCAGTGCACCTCAGACCAGACCCTAATGAAGAAGAGTGAAGGCATTAATGCTATTTTTATTGCTAGCAGTTCTTCACTTCTTAAAGGAATTTTTCTTTTTGTGTAGAGAAGTTTATCTTAAAATAGCAAAATAATTCTCTTTTGTTACACAACTCAGCTGTATGAAAAATACTTGCTGTTCAGAAAGGAAGAGAAAAGCTTTTTAAAATCCAGTCCTCAATATAATTTATTTTTCTGTAATCGCAGAAACCAGCCTGCTGCTTCTTCACATAACGTGCCAAGTTTCCTTTCAGGCTTGTAAGAGAGATCTTTAGTTATAGAAATGCTAGTCATCCTCTTCCAATGATGACATTTCCTTAGGACACACTGAATTTGTGACCTCCTGTTGTTTGACTCTGAGCTGAGCCTTTTCCTTCTTTGTATGTGTCAGATTTCAGGGTGTGATGCTCTTTTCCCCCTCTCTGTACTGCTTTCTGCAAAGGTTCCTCTGGGGCTTTCTCTTTCACTGCCAGGACAAGACAAACTGTTTAAAGGCTTTGAAGTAAGGGCCAAATGACCTTGGTTCAAAGGCTTTAAAATAGACTCCTTTCAAATTTATCCCATGTCTGGTTGAACTATTCCAAGCATTTCAATTTTATAAATTATGTTGGTTTCAAATTTTGTTTTCCAGAAATGATAGTATTTAGCAGCTTAGTTAATATCCATAGTTCTTATATTTTATTCATCAACACTACAGGCCTCAATGGGAAAATTTAAATTTCTATGCTTAGGAAATTGGCATCCAAACGGCTCTAAGCACGTATTTACAAGTACCAATGCTGATGCAGCATCGCTATCTACAGACACTCAGGCTCAGTTTCCTGCAGTTGGATTTGTGCCTTTGCTGCATCCTAAGTAGGTATAGGAAAGATACCGGAGGACACCTCAGCCGTCTTTTGCATATGCATACTCTGTGCCTCCAAAGCAGTTGAAATGAATGGGAGTTGGAAATATTCACATTTAATTGTGTAATTGGTTGTCACTAACTGCCTGTACCTGACAGTAGTGATACACTGATTCAAAGCACAGGCTGGAGCTCAAGGCTGAGTTTCCTCAGAAGCTGCCTGTAGAATAGCAGGTAATATACAGAAAACAGTTACTGCACTGACTGGTGTTACCCCTGTCAAGCCATTTCCTTAGTGAGAGGCGATGGGAGTCCGGTCAGAGAAACTTTAGCAGCTCAGGTGGGAACAAGAGGGACAGTGAAAGCAGCTTGCCCCGTTCCTCCCCTCTCTGAGAAGTCAGGGGGGGCCCCAGGTCCCCGCACTGCAGTGCAGCTCCTTGCTCGGCCCCCGCAGCTGGGGCAGCAGCAAGCACCCACCTGATTCAGCCACCAGCAGTTTGGAGGATGCCGTTTTGGGGACCTCTTTAGGACGGCTTTTGCCAAAGTGGCACTCAAGCCATGCTGCAAGCAAACTGTCCACTTTGCTATCTGAATTGAATTCGGCTTAAAGCAAAACTCCTCCCTCTCCCATTTCTTAACCTCCCCAAAGTAATTTCGATTTTATCCCTTTCTTCATCCGTTTTAATATCCAGGGGGGATATAGCTTGCATATATTTCATATTTTACTAACTGTTTTCCTTTACCGATTGTACTTTTGTAATCTGTCTTTACTTTTCTGTCAAAATACCCACAAGATACTGAAATCCCAATTGAAGCCAGTTTGCATGAGAGAAAATATTCATAATTTTAGAGATGCTCAGATACACATTTCACAAAAACAGTTCCTATTTGTGGCATCAGTTTGGCAATACTCAGTGAAAAGTCTTCCAGGTAATTCCATTCAATTTGGTACTGTTCAGTCTGTGAAAAAGTCTTCTAAAAAATCCTATTTTCTAGAGTTGATATAGATACAATAAAAGCCAGACTCATGATAATAAAAGCCAGACTCATGATAACAAGTTGCCTGCAGCTGACTGCTCTGACTTTGTAGTCAGGCATGTATGAGAATAATGTTGTTGTAAAGGGAAATGCCTTTTAAAAACTTCCTCGGGATATTTTTATCTACAGAAGCAAATGAAAAAAAAAATTCCAAATTCCCATTAAAATTTTCCCGTGCATTTCCCAACATAGAAAGGGAGGAATACGGTACCTGGTCAAGTTATGCTCAAAGTAGGCAGCTGATAGACTGGAGCGTGAGCTTATTTTCAGTCGACTTAAAAACATTCCAAATTTTTCAGCACAATGACTGCTGCTACAGCACAGCGTCTAGCATCTGTTTCTGAAGGCAGTCCTTAAATCTGCCCTAGCTGCTCATGCACACTTTGCCACAGGAAAGCTGTGTTATACCGGAGCTTGCAAGCGGCTGGATGGTCTAACTTATCCCGGAGTCCCTTAAGCTGCACGTCCCACTGCCGTCTGCACAACGATGACATTCATACACGCATGAGGGTCGGGCTGGGGAACACCAGAAGTGTAGCTAAAATGCTTTCTGCCCAAGCAGCGGTTTCTCAAGGGAAGGGAAGGACCTCCTTCAAGTCTGAGACACTCCAATGAAAGGCACTATGAATAATACTTCCCATAAACCTCTCCTCGTTTCCAAGGAAAACAGAAAATTGCTGTACTTACGAAGCAACAATTCTTTGTCTGTAGAGGCAGAAATTGAATGAATATCTTCACTTTATGGCAGCCCTGAGTGCCTGCAGCAATGAGAGGGTGATCTCTGCACACGCAGTGAGAAACAGTTTTAAGGTGTGGGGAGGAAATGCCGGCAAGAGACTTGAATTTGCTTTTGCAGAAAATGAGTCATTTGGCTTCACTTCTGAGAGCTGCCTGTTTCCTAGTCATCACTCAAAGAGACAAATTAAGGTTACATGCTGGCTAATGCTTTCTCCCTTGATTTTTCTTCTTTGAGTCCTGTTGTACCGAGAGTTTTGGGAGAGCATGAGATACTAGCAAACAGCAACCTTGCTTTAGTGTCAGAATTTGCTGTGCTTTCATATCTTAAAAGAGAAGGGTTATGAGTTGGTGGTTCATCACCAATTGCAGTGCTCAGGTTGGTTTGCTAGTGGAGCACCTCTGAGGCTAGTTACAGCACCATAGGTGATCCCTCCCCGGGTCTCTCCCACCCCAGCCTTTCCATGCTGGAGTGGTTACAGCCAACACACACAGGAGAAGTGATGTGTCTGGTTTTCCTTCTCTTGGTGCCTGCTTCCTTATCCCCACCTATGTTACAGCATCTCAATCTGTACCTTTCCAGTTCCCATTCCCCTTCGCTGTGCTTCAGGATTCATTAGCGTATATAGGATTTCTTGTTGTCTGATGCCCTCTGCTGCTGTATATTTTCTAAAAAGAAAGCACCTTCTGAGGTGCTGGGTTTTTCTGTCCAGGTTGTATCAATCCCAGCCGGGCTCTGCTGACTGGGAGAGCCCCTCTTGCAGCTGGGTTCTCTTCCACAACTCTCCTATTTTCCCTGTGTTTTTCCAGGACTTCTAGCAAATTCTATAGTATTTATAACAGAGAACCACCAACTACAACTGCTATGTTATTTACTAAATTTAGAGTATAGCAGAAAACTGAATGCATGTCTGCAGTTACACTGCAGGAACAGGTCTTTGTTGTTTTGTAGGTAGCCTTCTTCTAACACCGAGAGATCTAGACCAGATCACTGCTGTAAGTAGCGCTCATTGAAATCTGGCTGCTGGGAATTACCACCTGGGCACAGCTATGGTGTAATGAAGATAATGGAGGGAGGGTAGTGCTTGTGGCCTAAAGACTTCTCTCACAGTGACAACTTGTGCTTATTTTGGTGTTTGATCTTTGAAGGAGGGAAAGGTGAATGCCCTCTCACTGATGCCATGTAAAGATGGCTTTTTTAAAAGGTTTAGGCAAAGCTAATTCTGTTCCCAGCCATTGCACTAACTGGGTCTACCTGTTTTTCTGTGGGGAAGTCTTTAGAAAATCTGTATTTGTTCAGAATGTGGAACAAATGTGGAATTTTGCAGAAGCCTTGCATACTCTTGTCTTTTACCCTCATTTTCTTTAAACTGAGTACTGGAGGAAGTAGCACTCACTGACCCTATTAAAGTACTTCAACATCTAAGAGTTGAAGGCCCAAGTTAGTAGTGGTTTGATACTAGGATATGATGATTAAGAGGCTCCCTCTAGTGACTAATTTATTTTTGAAATCTTGTTTTGTTTCAGAGAACAGTTGATTCACACTCTACCTTTCTAAAAGTCATTGCACAATGATGCAAAATGGTGTTATTTCTTTGAACTCTGATTTACACTAGGTCTTCAAGGCCTGAATGCCCAGGAGCAGTTGCAGAGCCTTACCTGTTGTCCTGGAGCATGTAATCCAGGTTTGTGACACTGGGAAGGAACCTGGTTTGTGCACTCCAGGACTGCTCTGCAACGTTAGCCAAAGCTTAGTAAGTGGGGGCGAGTGGGAGGGTAACTTCAAAAGTGCACTCCTGATCTGGGGTAAAGCAGCAATTCGGATGCCCCAATTCCTGCCTAAGGCTCAACTTAGAAGGCTGCTGCTCACAAGTCTCAGAGAACAATTCAGATTACTTACACACCATCTAACCTCTCAAGGAAATCTAAACATCAGTGTGTGTTTCCATTTTTGAAAAACAATTTGCTGTGCTGTCTAAGCATAACAGCCTACTTTGGCCAGTATAAGCGGTAGGGGCCAGGAACCTGCACGTAGGCATGATCTAACTCTTCAGCAGAGCTGGATGGGAACTTAGCTAAAAAATGGAAACCTTTTTTTTCTGGATCTCACTCCCATGATTTTTGGTGCATTTTTTTTTTTTTTTAAATTAAAAGCTGTGAATAAGGTGTATAAAGAGCACTTACAACAGGAACCATGGCTCTGGATTTCCCTTTCAGGAACCCCACCTTTTACAAGAGAGAGGGATGTTAGCTCTCTTCAGAGTAGCTTATAGCTTGTTATAAGGTAGTTAAAAGCAAAAAGGGCCATGACCACTCTGTCCAGCTCAGGAAAAACTTCTGTAGATGATCTTCAATGGAAAAGAAATAGTCTTCTCCTTCTTGTGCTTGCCTGCACAAGATGGTGCTTCCCTGCACAAGATGGTGCTTCATTCAGACTCCTGAGGCCGTTCTGCTGCCCTTGGTCATGCACTTTTTTGTCACAGGTTTACAGCTTCTTTTTTTGTTGGCTTCTTCCCGCTCAGGAGCGCACAGCCCTTTTGTTGTCCCACAGAGGTGGCCACTTCTCTGTATGCCGCTCTAGGGGGGCACCCGCCTCCTCTATGCACCATATCATCACTCCCGCTGTTGACCTCTCCGGACAATGCAGGCCATGTGTGCATCCATGGCAGTCTGCATGGATACTGCTTTTTAGGAACAGTCACGTGTAAGTTAAATGCTTAATAACAGGCAGGTGGTCTCTTGTCCTCTTTTCCTTCTACTGCAGTGAAGGTAGTGATAGCTTAATGTGTGTGAATACATATGTACATGCCAGAATTTATAGCGCTTATTTCAAATATTTCTGTTTTTTTCTCCTGGGAAAGAAAAGCTAAATAGATTTAGAACAGTTTTTAGGCAGTTGAGACTGCTAGACTAAAATTTACACTGAAAATATTAAAAACCAAACCAAGAGTGTTTCACAAGTAATAAGATCAATACAGAGTGGAGAGATCTGAAAAAAAAACCCCATGGATTTTTTCTGACAAGCTATAAAATACGCAAAACATTTTTTTTTTGATAGCTGGTGGAAGCAAGGCACATATCTAGCATGTTCTTTAAAAACTCTGCCCTTTAAAACTGCTTAAATCTGTAAGAGGCTGGGATAAATCACAATAATACATGAGGATCTGAAGGCATTACCTGATCCCATGTTCTGCTGCTTTATGAATTTTCCAGCACTGCAGCTGGTCTTGCAGATACCAAGAGCTTTAGTCTCAGTGGGGTGCTATTCCAACTGCAGGGGATGGTTAAAAATCTACAGTATTTTGTTTCAGACTGTTTTCTGATGCTGAGACTAAACACATTCACATAGGCAGAGACTATCTAGAAAAATTACTATGAGAATTTTGCAAAATATTTTTACTAGCATGATAATTTATAAGATAACATAGTGAAAAACCACAAGCCACCTGTGTCACTAAATAAAGACTACATAAGGCACTCACAGGATGTCACAGATTTTCAATGTTTTTATAAAC
>NW_008825494.1:201387-214968 GCF_000699105.1 Pygoscelis adeliae | reverse complement strand
AATATATTTTATTAAAGATTTTCAAGATGAAGTATAGGAGGCTTTAGTTTCTGTTGCTTATTAATTAGCAATTAATAATAGTGGGTATTAATAATTGGACATTATATAAAATTCTAGTAAAATAAACAGCCTAAAAACTTTGAGTATTTAATCTTCAGGTCAATTTTTCTGTCTACTGGAAAGTGATCATTTAAACCCGTGATGGAGGAAATCTATAATTCAGCATCCAGAGAGGTATGGAATCTTAAAAGGTAAAAGGTCTTGAGACTTCTTAAAAAGCCGGGAGCCATACCATAGAGCAAGTATTGCATACAGATTGCGTATGACTTGCAGAGGACAGAACAACACTCATGTTTGTCTGCAAACAGACCCAACAGCAAAGTCAAAAAGAAACCCTGGCGTGCATTTTGGTAATGGTTACTATTCTAGATTTATAGACGTTACTCCTTGTTACTACAGTTCATAAGTCTGCTTAAAACTATCCTCAGTATTTTTCTGGCAACTGCCACAAGCTGCAGTTTCTGAGTTTAGCATTTCAAAAGCCATGACACATTTTGATTTCAAGCCTACTAATCGTAATCGTCACCACTGAAAAAACAATGGAGAGAAAAAAGGAGAACACTGACCTGTAAATACAGAGCATTAAAATTAGTTCTCGTTAAATCAAAGTCCTTTTAAGTAGTATTTTTGTATTACAAGCTTGCAGAAGAGCACTTGTCTGAGGATTGACTTCAGAGTAGATCCTCTTGCCTATTGTCCACTGCAATTACAACAGTTGAGCACCCGAAAGGCTCCAGCATGGCAGAAAGGAGATGTGCAGGTTCACCACAGGGATATTGTTTGCACTCTCAGGGAATGTGACTTTGCTCCAGAAATCAATGGTGGGAACATTCCTAATGAAGCCACAAAGAAACAGCTTTGCTGTGATGGTCTACATAGAACAAAAACATGGATTAGGAGGCCTGAAATGTTTTTATATCAATGGCATTCTTAAGCCAAGGTTGAACTACAGACTTCTGCTGGCATAGCTATGTTGGTCAAGGGTGTGAAATGCATTTTTGCCAGTGTATTGTGGGAAAGAAACGGTTAAAACAAACTAAAATGCTGGAAGTGATTTTTTTTGGTACAAAATGCATCTTCCATAGAACTGATTGGCTACCATATTCTACCGTGCCATTTAAGTGCTCTGAAAATGGATGTGGTCTCATGCTTTTCACTCATGAATGTGCTGTATCTTCTTCTAACATCTCACTTCAACATATGTAGGTTTGGGGGGAGGTGAGTAGACAAACATATCAAAATACCCTTGGAATTTTTGCTTGTACCTTACATGCTGTAATCTGGAATCCAAATACTATAGCATCTGTAGCCTTATAAAAATGCTGAGTACTATGTTTCGCTCTCTCTACACCAATTACCTATCAGTTTATGAAGTTATAGATTTAATTCCTTTTCCCCTATGTGTACATTTTATTTTAATATGTCTGATTTTCCTACCCATTCCCTCCCTCTTGGCTTTTTGTGGTTTGTAATTAAATACTGTAAACCCCCCTCTTTAAGGGCCAGTGAATTAAATTCTACTGCTAGTGTAGCTTGGGGAAGGTCACCACTGCAGAATACACCCACAAATGTAATTAGAATTTTTTATCTTTTGCTCCTTCTATATATATCTGTTGAGTCATTAAGAAATGTCTTTGAAATTGTGAATTCTCTTTCATTTTCTTGTTACAGAAGTTTAAGTTGTGACTTTACAGCTGGCATTGTATTAAGCAGATTTTCAGAAGCAGAACTAGAATTCCCTTGTTTCATTTTTAAAATGAAGAAGTCTCTAATAGTTGGCAAAACACTTCTACAGAAAACAAGTAAAATTTCCTTGTATTGTACATGCCACATATTTACTAACTATAGCATTAATTTAAAAGTCTCTTAATTTTTAGTTTTATCCTGGAATTTACCAGCTTGGGTTTACCAATGAAGCAGATCAGATTTCCCACAAACTGCAGACTTCCTTCCTTCCTGTATTGTGTTACAGGCACTGGCCAGTTTCAAAATATTAAACAAACCAAGATTTTCCCCTGTAGTTTTATAACTTAACTGGTCTGCAACCGTAAGTACTTAGCAATACCAGGTACTTTATTTCTGCTATGCTGCCAAAGTCAACGTTTGTCTCTAGGGGCTCTCCTAGATTTTGATCATCAGCAATATGGGCTACATCTACGTCCAGGTTTACCAAGGACCCAAAGAGGCTCCAGGCTCTTCATTCATTCCCAGATTTCTTTCCCCTGCAAACCCTTTCCTCTCCTGCCCCACCGCAGCCCCACAGCACACCCTGACACAAACCCCCTTGTTTCAGTCTTTACTAATCCTAAATGCTCACCTCGCTGCAGAAGACCTGGAGATTCATGTGCTCCCTGAGCAGAGTCTTGACTTTTCTCCAGCTCTCTCTTCCTACACAGACCCCAGCCTGGGGACACCCTTCGGTGTTTCGGAGAGCCTGGGCTGCCCGTTCAGCTGCTGTCCCAGTGTTTGCCAAAATGCCTGGGACCTGACCCCGCTATGTCTCCTGACACGGGCTTCTGTCTCTGCCAGCACTGGGGCTGCGTTACATCTCTCTTTTCTCTCTCTGCCTTCATCCACCTTCATCCATTCTCTTCTGGTCTGGTTAAGAAGGAAGAGAATTGTGCTGGGGTTTGAAGCTCAACTTCTTTTAGACAGACATAAAAATACTGGCAATGGCACTCTGACTTCAGCAGACTCAGCTCTGACGTCTGCAGTTCCCCATGTCATTTCTGGAGACCGCCCAGAAGGCTGCCCTCATTCCTAAAAGGGATTTTGAACGACACAACCATTCACTTCTGTCCTCTACAGGCTCTGCATTAGGGAAATTACATCTTAGCAACTCTAAATTGCTTTACATTTCTTATGCACTTATGAGAGTGAGTTATTTTTCATATATATTTCGTTATAGTACATATGTGTATGCATAGTATGTGTATCTATCTATCTATCTAAGCATGCAAGAAAATTAAAAGCAGAATATTAGCAGTGAAAACAGGTCCAGATGC
Organism: Pygoscelis adeliae; assembly: GCF_000699105.1. Classification (NCBI taxonomy): domain Eukaryota; kingdom Metazoa; phylum Chordata; class Aves; order Sphenisciformes; family Spheniscidae; genus Pygoscelis; species Pygoscelis adeliae. The sequence continues at coordinate 211,903 of NW_008825494.1, read as the reverse complement.
AGTAATTAGGAGAATATGCATTATGCTACAGAGCTAACTAGTTTGTTAATAGGTATGGAAAATGTACCTGAAGAAGTGCTAATTACCATAGCCAAACAATTTCCTGTACTGAAGAGAAGATTATATGAACAATGTTTGGTATTACTTTTACGTGCAAGTTTCAGGTATTCATTAATGTAGCAACTCTGCTCCAAAGTGTATTGACAGCTTCCATATGCTCAGACCAATAAGGAAGTCTTACTATTCATTATTTAGGCTCTGATTTTAACAATCAGCTAAACTTTATTGTGTTTACTGAAACATACTATAAACTCTAAGGCAGAAATTATCTAAGAGGGCAACAACTGAAGAAGGTGAAATAAGGGAGAAGTAGTTAAGATAAAGTTATTTGTGTGCTCCTATACATTTTAAGTATTTTAACACGTTTTTGGTACACAGCACGTACATGGCAGTTATTTCAGTTATCCCAGCTTGTTGGCTTAATTTAGCCAGAAAGTCAGGTAGGGATTTAAATTATGCATAATAGATAATAAATCCAACTAGAATACACCCAGTACATCACAACTAATACTCTTCAGTCTGAAGAATGGACAAAAGCCTTGTACATAATCTTCAGGAAAACAAGCTTTTTAATGTAAAAATCAAGTTTGCATTTTTCCATTTATTGGGTTGAACTACAACATATGCTCAAATGATCTGGTTAGAAGCCACCTGCCTTGTGCAAACCGTAACTGTTTCTGCTTCTGCTAACAACTTGTTGCATATGCATTACACTTTCCACCCGAGATTCTTAGTTAAAATACTCTGCGAAATAAGTAACAAGCAGTTATTTGGGTCATGCCCTGTTTTCTATTACTAACGCACACTCTCACTCGCTGCAGCCCTCATTCCAGGCTGGGTTTGTTAACGTGGACACTTCGGTACTTGTGGAATTCTATTACATTTTGGTGCCTTAAGTGCTTTGGTATCCTATTTCAACATAAAAAGTCATTTTATCTTTCATTAAGAACTTCCAAACGCTTAACTATCTTCTGGCTAATGCCTTGGTGATGTTTTTAAAACTTACTGAAGTTGTTTTCTGAGAGTGTGTTTTCACCACTAGAGGGTAGAGAAGTACAGCATTGGCCAGCAAGTAAAAATGCCCTGATCTACAAGGAAAATAACTCTGCTTTGTGGATTTTAGGATCCAGAGGCTCCTCCGTCATTCTTTTCAACACGACTGTTCAGACGGAGTAAAGTTAACAGAATACAGCTCCCAGGCAAGAGGTGAATCAAAACCAGATCATTACTGTGACTGCTTGCAAACAATCTTCTGCCAATGGATTTGAATATCAGGGTTCACTTCAGCCTGAGTGCTAAGTTTGCAGCACTGCGCCCGGGTATTCTCTAAGGCTGGAAAGCTGAAGCCTAGCTATGCATGAGGTAGCCTAAACTACTTATTAAGGTACACAAGTACTTTAATAAGCCTACTTTCATAAGGCTGGTGGGAGTTTTGATGAATAGTTGTCCTCTGTATCTCTGCTTTGCAATCCAAAACTCTGTGATCGTGATAGCCATTTTTGTGATGTGTTTTAAAGTCCTCTGAGAGAATTTATCTGTATGCACGAATGCAGCATCTGGGAATAGGGAGGTGTTTAAAATACAATTAGGCTGGTTTCTAACCATCTGGTGATATCATTAAAATATGGTATGTGGAGTAGTATATCACTGCAGCGTCTCAAGGTTAAACTCAGCTTCTTGGTTATACTTATCTGAAGGTTTATGCACTGTAATTAAAGCATCTGTAAGTTATAAACTGGACAATTAAATTCTAAGACAACTTCTTTTGAATGTGTAGAGCAGACACAAAATGCACAAAATGGAGGACGGTAATGTACATCCTTTGCCACTCAGATCATCTTTCTAGCATAACCCAATAAAATTTGTCCTCTACTGAAAAAAAACACAAGTTAAAACATTTTGTTGCAGACAGCTCAGATACATTCTAATGGATTCCTTAACTCTTTAGAGACGTAAATGGTGTACAGGGCTTTAGGTGGCATCCCTGGACTCAGGGTTTGTTCTATATGAATGCCTTCTAATTTCAACCTATACATGTTTCTGTTCATTCATCAATCTGAAGGGTACTAGTTCTGATGTACTGGGTATATTATGATTTGAGTTATTATATATTTTGCAGAATTAAAATCCCCACCTGACTTTCTGGCTAAATTAATTCATTTTCCTAAAGCAGTTTGAAATGCCATACTGCTTGCAAAAGAAAGACTGCAGATGTTCCATAGGCTTTGTTTTACATTTCTCAGTGACACCACTCACAGCCGCCTGGTGCTAGGACACTTGTCATCGTCACTGAGGTTTTGCAGCCCTGTGCTCCTCTTTGACAGAACTTGTAGTAGGATCCTTTGGTAGTGCTCTGCAGGGGATTTAGGGACTCCAGGGGAGCTCAACCTATCTCAGATATGAGAAGCTACTCTAAAAATGAAGAATAGATATCAATGATTAGGCTGTCAAGAGAAATTTATTAGTTCTCAAAAAGATACAATAACTGGAAAGACTTTTTTCTTTTCTGTTTTCTCTCATTACTTTGTTTTCTTCTGTAGAATAAAAAAACCTGCTCAGAAGATAACATTTTCCTCTTCCAACAAGTCATTAATTGCTATCTGACTCCTTAGGTAAGAAATGTTAGAAGCCAGTGAATCCTGTTTTAGAAGCACCCTTGTAATTAAAAGATAGGACAAAAAGTCCCCCAAATTATATGTAAAGTAAAAGACAATCAGAAGATAAATACAACTTTTCACAAAGCTGGATTTTTATATATTCAGAACAGATTTTGACTTCCTTAGAGTTTGCTAAAACCATTAGATGAAAAAACCCACTTTATTTAAAAAACATCTGCTGTAAAGAATTCCTCCTAGAAACAGTCCCCTTTCATTGCCTGCTGCCATACACATCACAGCTTTGCTTCAGCTCAGGCTGAGGCAAAGAAAAACAAAATGGGAACAGACGCAGGCCCAGTGTGAATGAATGGCCTGAACCCTGTTTATTCCTCACTTCTTATCATAGAATCACAGAATTGCTTAGGTTGGAAAAGACCTTTAAGATCATCGAGTCCAACCGTAAACCTAACACTGCCAAGTCCACCACTAAACCATGTCCCTAAGTGCCACATCTACACGTCTTTTAAATACCTCCAGAGATGGGACTCAACCACTTCCCTGGACAGCCTGTTCCAATGCTTGACAACCCTTTCAGTGAAGAAATTTTTCCTAATATCCAATCTAAACCTTGGCACAGGCTGTCTGATAAGAGTGGGAGGGGGAAGTCTAACAGCCCAAACCTCTGTGTGTGGAGCACCACCTATAGCCGGAGCACCACCTATAGACCTAGCACCCCCTATAGCTGGAGTACCACCTATAGCCCTAGCACTTACAGCTCTGGCTCTAGGTACTCTGGAGAAGAAAGGGTGACTTTAACCTACCGCAGCTGTGGGAAAAGGTTTATTCCCACCTCCTGGGTCCAGTCAGCTGCACTGACACCAGCCCTGTTCCTGAAGCAGAGCCAGAGGAAAGCAGTCACTCTATGCTGGGTGTGTTAATGCTGCTGGAAATGAAACAAAGGAGCATGACACAGATGCTATTTGGGAAGGGAGGCAAGAGCCTTTTTGGCTTCCTTGCAGTCTGAGCCTGTGGATAAGGAGATGGACCCAGAGAAAGCTGAGGATCTGCTCTCTGCTGTGCTTGTTGAGGGTGTGTGTTCACTGCAGGCAGCATTTGAGTGATTGGCATCCAGCTCAGAGAGCACATATTAGGCTTTGCTTCAATTACTGTTTCCTCATTAGTGGCATGTTCTTGGTGGTGTGCTTTAACCCCAGCCGGCAACTAAGCACCACCCAGCTGCTCACTCACTCCCCCACAGTGGGATGGGGGAGAGAATTGGAAGAGTAAAAGTGAGAAAACTCGTGGGTTGAGATAAAGACAGTTTCATAGGTAAAGCAAAAGCTGCACACGCAAGCAAAGCAAAACAAGGAATTCATTCACTGCTTCCCATGGGCAGGCAGGTGTTCAGCCATCTCCAGGAAAGCAGGGCTCCATCACGCGTAATGGTGGTGACTTGGGAAGACAAACGCCATCATTCTGAACGTCCCCCCCTTCCTTCTTCTCCCCCCAGCTTTATATGCTGAGCATGACATCATATGGTGTGGAATATCCCTTTGGTCAGTCGGGGTCAGCTGTCCCAGCTGTGTCCCCTCCCAACTTCTTGTGCACCCCCAGCCTCCTTGCTGGTGGGGTGGGGTGAAATCAGAAAAGGCCTTGACTCTGTGCAAGCACTGCTCAGCAATAGCTAAAACATCCCTGTGTTATCAACACTATTTTCAGCACAAATCGAAAACACAGCCCCATACGAGCTACTGTGAAGAAAATTAAATCTGCCCCAGCCAAAACCAGAACACTTGGCTTCGTCCTTCTTGTGGGCTTAGGCCTCTAGAAGACACATCCTCTAACTCTCTGTACTGCAGCTGATGAGCTGATCCTTGTGAGTTGTGGGTGGTGGTAGTGGGGGAAGTGTCCTTTTCTGAACACACACAGAAACTGTGGGAGATGCTGGAGGACCAACAGCTCTCAAGCACGGCTCATCTATGACCTTTTTACAAAGTGGGCAGCTTAGTTATTACCCAAACTGGATGAGATAATTATGCAGAGACATCATACCTTCTGTCTGTCTTGAACTGAATGCTGCATTGACTGCATATTTGAATAGGGGGCAAAGGAAATCTTTGGCCTAATGCCATGCTTTTAAAATAAATACTGATAATACCAGGGAAGTTTCGAAAAAGTAGGAGAGTGGTGATGTGATGGTGATGTTTAAAATGCACAGGAAGATTGACCTGAGCAAGCCTAGGCTAGCTACACTAACATTACCTGTCAAACAAACCTGATGTTTTCCTTTGCAATTACTAGTTTGGGAGGTGACGGTAATTGCAGGATTGCAATCTGCCTACAGCTTTGAAAGCCTTTATATAATGTAGAATTAATTCTAATTTAAAAAGTAAATACTCCACAATACCAGCGAAGCATATATTAAATGGGTTAAGAATAGACTAACTGGCATATTATGAATAAGGCAGTCATTGGTGAGGAAATGTTATTCTAAGACTTGTGTTTATAAATATCTGCCTTAGATCTAGCGCAATCAACATTGTCCGTGTGACTTGGAGCAAAAAAAATTACTGCTGAACACATTTGCTCCAAGGGCTGAAGAAGACTAAGTAATCATCAAGGCAAGGCAGTCCTACACTGGAATTTGGATTGCTTGATAAGCTGGGTCCTTTTGACAAAGGCAGGGCATTCACATGGTCAACCGTGACAGGCAAGCTATCAAGTATGGAGCATATCCTGGCTGTGAAAAGAGACTAGTGATAGTGTCCTTTTAACTTGGCAGGAATTGTCAGAATGATAGTATAGAGGAAGGATTATGTGATCATTGAGTTTATACACACAAAGAAGGAGTAGCGGAGTGCTAGAAAGCTGTTCTTCCAATATCTACTTTCTCAAAAGGACTTTTGAAACAATGGAAGAGGTACAGAAAAATAGTTTTTGGATCACAGAACACAATTTACAGTGGCAGTCTTCAAAAGACTTGATTAAAGAATGTCCCAAGAGGTGATTCCTCATGAATATGCAGGTTTCTCACGGGGGAGGGTATAATGAATACTAGAGTCACTAATGTATTAACGTTTTAAGACTTAACAAATACCAGTGGCTGGCAGCAGAATCTGGATAGACACCTGCAAACAGGAAATAAGCCACCTTTTTTGATCTCAGATGGGAAGAAACTATTGAAGAAGGCATAGACTTCTCTCTTAATATGTTCAGCTCAAGCTTTGATGCCTTTCTGGAAGAAAAGTTTCAGCCAAGTAGATTATTTGGCTTAATACAGTGGATGAAATGTAAGGTCTTTTGATATCTTGCAGGTCAGATTAGATGATGTAATGGTCCCTATTGACATACAACTCCGTGAGTCTCTGAAAAGGCTGTTACCCAACATGTTCTAGCAGTTCAGTGTAGACAAGACAGTCTAGACTGAAGCACACACCAGGAACCAGTGCTTTTAAGCAGTTTTGCAGGATTCCTTTTCATTATAAAATAAAACGCACTGGTTCAGTACAGGAGAAAAGCCAAACTGGCCTTAAAGAAGGAATGACCTTCTTGGACCGTTTGTCCTTGGCAGGCTTATAATAATGCCTAAATAACAAGTAAGGTGTTGTCTGGTCAGGGAGCTATTGAAAGCTACTGCTGCTCTTCTGAAATAGTTTTCATTTTGTTCTTCCAACTTACTGTACTTTTTTCAGTCAAGTCAATTATGCCTTGTTCCTGAGCATATGAGAAAACAATTATGTCAGGTTTCTCATGCCAATACAAAATGTTCACTATTAAAAAAGCGTGTATTTTGTCCTCCATTCATAAAATCTACCCCTTCCCCATGATTGATTCTGCAGATTAGTATAAATATCTGCAGTTTTGGTTTCAAACAAATTTCTCATTTCTTTCTTGCTCTCTCTTTTATATCAATATATGACCTGTAATAATCTAGTGTAGAAAAATCATAGTGAATCTTTTCTTTCAAGTTGCTCCTATAACTGTGCATGTGTGACTTTATGTGGACTATAAATCCTGTTACATTAGTTATCTTTTAAAAATTATTTTGGCCATAGCTTTAAGGGGCTGCTCAAGAACAGGATATACTGACTTTATAGAGAGCACTTCTGCCTTAGGTTTTACAAGATGCAGTCAGCACTGCTGAATACCTAAATTCTGAGGGCATAGGACTTTCTTAATAAGATCTTTTTGTGGAATGCAATTTTTTTCAGGGGTTATAAGTCTAAATCTTCCATTTATTTTCAATGCAAGTACTGGACTTGTATATTTAAATAGAGAAATTGACATAACCTTTCTGCCTTTCAACCATCTGCAGATATAAAATGCAAGCACAGTTACGGCTTCACGTATTGTGCTGGTGTAAAGACATCGTACAAAGGGACTCCATATTTCTTATGCTAATCCAGTTCTTATACTAATCCATATTTGCCCAGATTTTGCGACTTTACTTAGGAATCTAACTTTCTGTGGATAAAATAATTCCTTGGCTTTCCTCCAGATTGTAGCCAGCGTTTCTTTCTGCAAGTTTCATGCAGTATATTCTTTAGGCAAATCTGAGCGCACAAACAGAAACGCAGACTGATGCCAGTGAGCCATTACAGTCCGTCTGACACGGCTGAGCCATTTCACATGACTGCAAGTAGCTGGTGGGTTATTAGTAGAGACCCCAAACAATCCTCAAATTTAAATGCTTGCAGATTTTAATGTCTGATTCTTTTTAGGCACCTGACTGAATAAGCAATTCAGTTGTCAGAGGTCAGGAGCTTTTGCACCTCCAGTTGGTGTTAATGTGGCAAAACAAGCTTTACGTAGTTTCAAAACAAGCCTTCAGTTCCTCTGCCACGCTGTTTATAGCAGCAATGCTTGCGTATGCTGGTTCTTCCCCTTTTAGAAGCAGCAATTTCTATCACAGCAATGATACTATGAAGCAAAATTTACACAGCAATCTCATCCAATGATCTAGTTAGCTGGGAAATCATATAAATGCTTTGACTGATTTAAACATTGTCTTGAAATAGGCTTGGTGAGAAAATAATAATAATGCTCCTCCACACACACCAGGTTCCGCTATTCCAGCCAATGTTTTGCCAGGTGCTTTGTTATTTATTAACACTATTGAGCTGTAGCTCTCAGATCCTGTGTTGTTTTGTTGTTTGGTTTTTTTTCCCCCCAAGGAATATTTTGACCCCCAGAGGAGTTCTTAGTAGCAAAGCAGGGGGAATGTATTAATTGCAAGGTTGTTTTTGCTATTTAAGTGTTTACACTGCATTAGCAGTATTCTTGCTGGAATCAAGCACACAGAGAGCTATCCTACAGTTTGGAAACAGCTACTCTCTGAATTTGAAGTTTTCAAAATGTCTTCGCAGCCTAACAATCAAATAGGTGCATTCTGCAACGGGCACAAGGTGGAGGGAGGTGGTCACCGGTCTCTCAGCCAAGCTAATGGAGACAACGTGATGAGGCCTCTGTGCCTTATGAGGATAACCTTAGTTGGGTGTACCATCTTTTCCTTATTTTCAAGAAAGTTAGACCTGGAACGGTTCCCATTCTATGTTCTATGACACTAGATCTCTTTTTTGAGCTCTTGTTTTTAAGTATCATGAAAATGGTGTTCCTTATTTTGTTCCTCCTATATGCTGGTGCAATACACGTTATTTAGAAATGTTGTACTTCATTTGTCTGTCACATATAATTATAGGAAAAAAGAGCAAAGATAAATGAGAGGCAGGGGAGAGAGGGCAGTAATTGAGCAACATTTCTTTTTCCTGCCTCAATCCTATCAAGGGATGTGTTTTCCTCCCTATTAGGCATCTTTTACTTCTCTCCATACGGTAGAATTTATGTTCACCCATTAAGAAAAATACATATATGACCTAGGGGTGTATGTGGCAGCAAGTCAGTAATAATTTAGTCATGAGATCATATCTGAAGAGAAGTACATTGACACTGGAAATTGTTCTGGTGGTGTTACGAAAACACTGATGCATTTGTATTAAAATATGCATTATTGTGATAATGCAGAGTAGTTAATATGTTAGGGAGCATACAGATGAGAAATAACCAAAGGTAGGAAGTGACATGTTATCAACAGCTGATGATGAAGTTATACTTGGACTAAGACTAAAAATGACTTTGACAGCACATTTCATTTACATGAGTGATGAATTAATCACTGCCCTTAGCTAATGCATTTACCAGACTTTGTGACAGCATGGATGAAACCTAGATTCCTTTGTGTTTTTTTCTTCCTTGCATTTACATGGAAAAATGTATTATGTCACCCTAAACTCTCAGCTCAGCCAGTCTGCGGTGCCAAAGGGCTTACAGAACATTCATCCCACCTTCTTCAGGAAGTTATCTACCAAATTTTACATGCTTCCTTACTGATGAAAGTAATATACTAGTTGCTTGGTAGTTTCTTGTTTGTAATTCTAGAAATACTATGACGAATACTGAAAGAGATAAAAGATAAATGCAGAAAGGAACCTAAAATGGGAAATAAGAGGACACAAATTGTGTTCTTTAAAACAGTCATATGAGATGGCAAAGCAGTAGAATATAGCACAGCTTAAGGCCATTTTACAAGAGGAAAAATTACATACAACCTGCAATATCCTGTGTGGAAATATGGATTTTAAATATATCATGTTACATGCTCCTGTATGAAAAATATCTTTGCATCATTAAAGTAAAGGGTGACATTTGGTCAAAACCCCACCTGTAAAGTCATAGAGGCTCTGTCTACATTAGCAAGGAGCAAGGACCAATGCACACACTGCTTGCTGGATCTGCAGCGTGAGGCAGTTGGTGCTACAACCTCACAACACACTTGAGGGATTTTTTTTACTTCAGACTAACTTCAGACTTGTCCCAGAGCCTGAATGCTGGAGCTGCTGGAGTACATTAGGTGTGGTCCTGCAGTTCATCTTTCAGTTTAATTTCACCTGAAAGAAATCCGGTTTGTGCATGCCAGCTCCACTAACTCCACCATACAAACAAATGCACCATGTACATGAAAGTACAGGGGGAATTGCTTCAAAAGAGTAGATGTATCCATTAAAAGCAAAAGCATGACTTGATACATTTACGACTACAATACAGGGGAATGTAGTGCTTGCAAGTAGCAAAACCCTATATCCTTTAATGTGCAGGAGGCATTTCTAAATCAATGCCAAACATTATGATTTCAGAGCTACAACATACTTACAACTTCTGATGTGTTCACTTAGTGGCCTGGGGCTATGTGGAAAAAAGACTTGTTAAGGACTGCGATCTTATGCTGTCAATTCTTCTGTCAGTTACAGAATTGCTTTTTGTAATACTAATTAAAACGACGAGCCTCAGTAAAATGTGCTTGTCTCTTAAATATATTAGTTCAGAAGTATCTAAACACTAGCTAAATGCTGAGCTATCCAACTTCAGGCCATAATTTATGGCAGGTGTGCTTAGGTGGGGCTTGACGAACTCCAGCTTGTCCCGCTTGCGCTCCAGGCTGCTGCACACCCACCTCAGAGGCAGATGGCTTCCTCAGCACGGTGCTGGGCTCTGGTGGGGCCATGCTCCTTCAAGACGAGTAGTTTGGCCGGTTACAAACCTCTGCTGAACTGCACTGCCTTTGGGTCAAAACTGGCTCAAGTGCAGGAGCCTCGGAGCATGGGATGGGCAGGGTGCATTAGGGTTTATCTGCACCCAGGTGGGTAGGTATGCTCCTAGGCATGGGCATGCCCAGCCAGCGGATCAGGATTCCCAAAACTACCAACAAAAAACTAGTTTGCAAAGACAGCACTGTTAGTAGATTAGAGATTTTTTTTCTCTGAACAAAGGCTGTGTTGTGGTTGCCATGTCCCTGAGTGTCCCCA
>NW_008825494.1:196430-200824 GCF_000699105.1 Pygoscelis adeliae | reverse complement strand
CTGGCACCCCATGGGGAGCCCCCACTGCTCCCAGAGAGCCCCTGACCCCCACAGGGCCCTGAGAAAAAAATGAGGTGGTAAAACGAGCTGTAGTTCTGGATAATCTTTTCAAATCACAGACTTCAAATAGACATTAAATACTGTCCTTCAACTCATTGAAAGATTAAGAAATAATAGGAAAGGGCCGTAGACTTGCATGTGTCCCCATCTCTGCACGCATGCAGAGTGTGGAGCCAGATGGTGACTGTAAAAGGCAGAAATAAACAGAAAATAGTGTGTGAGACCTCAGGCATGTAAAATCTTTTCTTTCAGTGATTCAGAAGAAGGTTTAGTTGTGAGCAGCTCAAGGTGCTTACCTGGAGCTAAACTGCTCAGAGAACAAGGCTGGAGGGCGTGAACCAACCTGGTTAATGCAAACATGCCCAGGATGTGTGCTTTCCAAATTTTGGGTGTTGCAGCCGGTGATGTAATGATGGACTAAGGAAATGGTCACCCTTCACCCAGGCGAGAATATCTTTGCTAACATGGTGATAAAGTTTGGACAGGGTTGAGATGCTGCCATTTCCCTATAGCTCAGGAGAGCTTTGTGTTGCGACTGTGGACCAACAACTCTGAATGAAGGTCAGGGGAGGAGATATATATATGCGTGTGTGTGTGCAACATCTAAATATGTCACTGTAAATATGTTGTTGGACTTTTGCAGACAAATATGTAACAGCAACAAAATATAGAAATAGCTAATGGACAACAGTAGGCCAATAGGTTCTGGTGACAAGTATGCATAATATTGACTATATTTCTTAGTATTCTTAAAGTGTCTTTCATGTGAATTCAATGCTTTATTCCCAAGCTGCGTGTTATTCCCTTTTTGAATCTTGACTGACAACTGTAAATGGCGGTGCACTGAGATATATATGTACAGTGGCTGTAGGAGACAAATCAGTTTAAGTTTTCTTGCAGTCCCTAAACCAGAATTTGGGCTGGTGTTTCACTGAGCAATGAAACCAAAGTGCAGGAAAGCGAGGGCAGTATGCTTCAGCATTTCGCTTGCACACTACAAGCGCGCGCTACAATCCCCTTTTGGAAGGGGATTTGTGTTAGTCCTGGTAATCTTGTTGGCACTCCTTTCATTCTCCCCCAATTCCTCCTCTAACTTCAGCTGTCCTGTTTTGCTGCAAGTCTTAACCTGTTTTACGATGCTCCTACCCTCCCTTATTCCCAGAAGGTTATGCATCAGTGATGAAGTATTTCCTGCATACACAATATTTGTAAATAGCTTTGGGATCCTTTAGAGTGAAAAAGGGTATTTGAATGACAGCTGTTTTAACTCATCTGTAATTTGCTGCTTAAAAGGAAACCCATTGTCCTAATCTGTGCAATGTTGTACAAAAAAAGATTTTATGATAATCAAGGTATATTACCTAATCAAGATTGATTACCTAAGGAGAATTAAAAGTCTGTGTTATTAAATAACTAGATAAACAGTTCACATTCATTATTTGAACTTACAGATAGTGTCTCTATAGTTCTCTAGGTTTTTTTTAATTTAAATTCCTGTAATTCATTATTTCTACACCAGAGTTTTCATTAAGCTCTAAAATATATATATATAAAAAATGATGAGTAACTCTACAGTCAAAGCATCAAGCATCTCAAGTTTACAGTCAGTTATTTCACATAGCAGTTAGACATATACAGAATCTCTGTGCAACTATAGAAAAACACAAACAAGTTGCACAAGCCACTATTTTCTGTTTCTTTGCAAGATATCTGAACGTGATGAAAGTGGGAGACAGGTAATTTTAATATTTACTTGGAACTGAAAATGCTTATATCTGAGTAACATTGGTCCGTAGGTAAAGTGTGGCTGAAGTTTTGTTCAGGATTAGGATGACGAGGCTGATGAAACATTATTTTGGCTGCTCAGCGAAGTCTTGGGCCAACAGAACCTGGTCCTCACGGGTGACTTCAATTACCCAGACACTTGTTGGGAAAACAACATGGCGGTGCACAAGTGGTCCATCAGGTTCCTGGAATGCGTTGAGGACTGCTTCCTGCTACAGGTGCTGGACGTGCTGACAAGGAACAACACATTGCTCAATGTACTGCTCACAAACCAAGAAGACTTACTTGACAACACAACCACCAACGTTAGCCTTGGATACAGAGATCACAACATTGGGGTGTTTAAGATCCTGCTGAGCACACTGAAGACCAGTAGTAGGACAAAGACCCTGGCTTTTAGAAGAGCCAGCTTCAATGCGCTCAGAGCCCATCTGCGAGGGGTTCCATGAGAAGCATCCATGGAGGGCAAAGGAGCATCCCCTCCGAACCCTGGCTGTTCTATGGCTCTGTGTTTGTTAAATTTCGTCGGTGTAATACACTATATTCTGTAATGCCATGTATGACCAGCACTTTGTATTTCCTCTGTCCAGAAGAGACCATTTATCTTCCCATCTATAAATTAGCAGAAAATTATATGTGATAGGAGGTGGATTTATTGCTAGGTCAGCCAAATTTCTGGAACTTACAGTGAAGATAATGAAACAAAGAGTGGCATCATTCATGAATGCTGTCTATATATATTTTGGGTAGGTAAAGAGTGAAAAAGAACTTCTGATTTAAGTACAGTGATGTCCCAGGACCAAACAGTTACAAGCTGGCTTTAGGAGGGTAGCTTCTAGAGCAACCTTCCCACAATAATGAGACCTATGAGTACTTTAAAAATATATTTAGATAATTTTATTTATTTTTAAAAGGAATTATATGACATATCTGCCCATAAAGGCAGAGAATCAGACTCTAGGACCCAGCAAGTTCTTTCCATTCTCATGTGCAAAGTTAGCTAATATATTATTAAGACTATCATATATTTTACAGTCATATTCAGAGCTATTAAAAAAACAGAGCCAAAAAATTAAGTCAATTGTGAATACTGTCTAGCAGCAAAAAATTACAATAATTTCTCTAGCGTATGTCCAAGTACATGCCACTGAAAAACTTAAGGGAGAAGATTTATCTATCTGTAGAGTTTCCTGTTTCTACAGCATGAAATAACAGAAGGAAACTTTAGCCATAGACCAAATGACAGCTGCTACCAGAGGTACCTAAAGGAGCTATTTGTGGATCTTCCTTTGCTGAAGAGCACATGCAAAAATGTATGTGCAATTTGTGCTTTTAGTTTTTACCAATGCGTGTAACTGGCCAGAAAAACAGGGTTTTTGATACCTCTAAAAATGCCCAGTCAATTGCAGGTTCACATGCATTCCCATGGATTTAAAATCAGCTTAGCAATTCTAATGTGCTTTTAGGCACAGAGCATTAGCACCATTTTTCCTCTTTGTCTCTCCAAAGCAAAGTAAAAAGAGGGACCCTTATTCCGGAGTATACGGAGAATGACTAAAGGATTTGCCGTGTAGAAAATGCTCTCTCCCCCTGCTGTCAGCTTTCCTCTGTTTGGAAGATAGTGTCGCTCTTGAAGAAGAGTTACTGCAGGGAAACAGTGAGCTCCGAAAGCCTGTGCCTTGGCCTGGAGAGTGAGGGTCGGCCTCAACCCAAACAAGAGGAAGTTCCCCTGTGTGCTGAGGGACTGTTGATGAAGTACATTACGTGCTACCTAAAGAAGGCTACAATTGCTCATAGCAGTACCGGAGCAAATTAGTAAGCTCTTGTGGCTGAGGAAAAATCATACTCAAAAGAGAAATGCTTTAATTTTGAGAACTGACACATTTACTGTTTGTCTTTCCCAGCTGTTTTATGTACTTTAGCCCTGTCTGATGCCAGTGAAATTAGAGCATGGGACCAGGGAAGGGAATCATCATTCTTTATTTTAAGAGTGCCTAGTGAATGCTGTACCCGTGATGATCAGTGAAGTAGCTATAACTCAGATAATAAGCAATAAAATAAAGGTGCGTGACATTCATAGGATTGAGGAGTGGGTCCATGGAGTCATGGAGTGGTCCTCATGGAGTTCAACAAGGCCAAATACAAGGTCCGGCACCTGGGTCGGGGCAATCCCCAATATCAATGCAGGCTGGGGCATGAAGGGATTGAGAGCAGCCCTGCCAAGAAGGGCTTGGGGGTACTGGTGGACAAAAAATTGGACATGAGCCAGCAATGTGTGCTCACAGCCCAAAAAGCCAATTGTATCCTGGGCTGCATCAAAAGAAGCGTGGCCAGCAGGTCGAGGGAGGTGATTCTCCTCCTCTACTACACTCTCCTGAGACCCCACCTGGAGTACTGTGTCCAGCTCTGGGGCCCACAGTAGAAGAAAGACATGGACCTGCTAGACCGGGTCCAGAGGAGAGCCACGAAAATGATCAGGGGGATGGAACACCTCTCCTCTGAAGAAAGGCTGAGAGAGTTGGGGTTGTTCAGCCTGGAGAAGAGAAGGC
>NW_008825494.1:188458-196307 GCF_000699105.1 Pygoscelis adeliae | reverse complement strand
CCAGAGAAGTTGTGGATGCCCCATCATTGGAAATTGGAAGGTGCTTTGAGCAACCTGATCTAGTTGAAGATGTCCCTGCCCATGGCAGGGGGGTTGGACTAGATGATCTTCAAAGGTCCCTTCCAACCAAACCATTCTATGATTCTATCATATATGACTTGACTCCTTAATTTATTTCATTACTGTTTTGGGGAAGTTTTACTTTTCAGCATTAAGAACTTACTTTGAAGATTGTGTAGAAGAAGAATCCATAAGAAATAAGAGGCTCTTTTACACAGTATATAAATCAGTATGGTAAATCATAGACTACAAACTACAAAGAAGCAACAGAAATTTATTTCATTTTATTAAATACTATGGATACAGGTAGTGACGCTTACTATGTTTGCATTGTAATAATATTAATTGTTAATATTATAATGATGAATATTAATGTCTTCTGACTATTAATATAATGCAGATCAATGCAAATGTAATAATGGATAGGATAAAAGAATGCCTGTGCTCACTGGCACTCATGTAAAATGAGACAACAATCTATCTGATGGCAGCTTCGGCTGGTCTCTGATGTCGATAAACAGCTGATGTAGAAACTGATGCAGTATGATCAGTCACAATCACAGATGTTGTGTTACAGTGAAAAGGGAAGAGGGTGGAACAGAAAAATGATTGTGCAAGTTACACTGAGAAGGAGTGGCACTAAGTCTCTGCCTGCTGAAGATAACTTTTGATCTAGAAATTGAGCAGAAAGGGAATGTTGCCCTATGAGATGTTTTTGCAGGTCTAACAGCTGAGGCATTTCTTAAATATCCTAAACGAAAGGTACACAGCCAAAAATGGGATTTTCATAAATAAATCTAGCTGTTTTTAAGAGAATTTATGTTCTTTTTCTAAGCCATTTCCAACTTTATAATGAGAGTTTAACCTTGTGTTTGCTTGAGTATGCTGTATCGTTCTTTACCCATGCACTTGCACGATAGAACTGTGGCCAGGCAAAGCTGAGCAATTAGGTTGTATTGCCTATTTGGAGGGAAAAGATCCAAAATACAAGAGTGTGTGCCGGCAGACCTTGTGGATCTCACACATTGACACGTGTATAAATGCCTAGGGGCTACGGCATATTTCCTGCCAAGCCCGGGGAGCCTGGGTGCTGGTTTTGCCAGGTCCTGGAAAGGCATCTCCTCTGTCAGTCACAAATCAATCCTGGTCCTGTAAGGCACAAGTGGCAGGCTAACTCTGGGCAGGCTCCTCGCCTATCACACCTGTGTAGCAGCTGTTATTGCTGGACTCTATACTGGCTATAGATCCTCCAAATTAAAAATGGGACGTGTTACCCCTACTCCAAGGCAACTGAAGACTTTGACTACCAAAGCTGTATGCCAATAAATACTATACAGTAAAAGAGTGATTCCCCTCCCCTCCAAGAATTAAAAGACTGTTTCACCACTGCTAATTTAAAGGAAAATTACTTCAAACTGCATCCCTTGGAGACAGACTTTAGAGGCCACACATTAACGAAATGGCACTAAAGAGAAATCGACATATTTATTTTTCTTGTGAGGTCTGCTCAGAAAACTTTACAGATTTGGATAATTATGAATCATTCCTTGAAAAGCTTTTATTTCATACATGGCTGCACAACGTCATGGCCTTTTCACATAGAGATGCTACTAACTGTTTTGTTGGTTGTAGACTTTGACTTTCAACTTTGAATAGAGAAATTCTGGATAAGAAATAAGCATTTTTCACTCCATTTGATTCCTCTGTGGAAAAAAAAAAAAAAAGGCAGCATCTCAAGCTATTCTTAAAGAAAAGATACACAACTTCTGTGTCTGGAAAAGGCTATATGGTTCTTATTATCTCATGACCTGTAGCATTATTTTAAAGAAGAAGAATAAGCTCTTCACTATAACATATTGTGGGCAGCCTGGTTGTTACCTAAATTCCCCAAGTTGCATTAGACGCTATTTGACTTTGGTTAGGCTTTGGGTCTATTGCATACATACTGCCATTGCAATGAAACAGTTACTTTAGCATTTCCTTTTGCAGCTTTCCATTACAATTGATGTGAAATCCAGATGTATTTGTTTTCTTCCAAAGAGTTACCTTGGGATACAAAATCATGGTTAATGAATCTGAATGTGTTGGATCAGACCCCAGTCCAGCTCTCTGGGAACCCCAAATTCCATTACCTCAAAAAACTGAGCCCAAAATACATTAAAAATGCTTTATATGCCAAATGACCATGCTTATTGATCATACCAAAATCTATTGCTTTTGCTTGACAGGAGAAGTTAACACAGTTGAGACAGTGGAATGATAAATTGACTGTGTATCTAGTCTTTAAACTATTTTTTTCTGCCTCTACATTTAAGAAATAGTTAGGAAAAAAATAGGCTCTCCTGGACTGAAGATTTTGTGAATTGAATTTTGTGCCTTTATGCCCCAGAAAGTTTTTTCTCCCCACTAAGTTCTAGTTTAGACATCTGAAAATAGATCCTTACAATGGAAAACTTGACTAAATCCTAGCTGTGTTATGATACTGCCAATGTAGTATTATATTGAAATTAGTTTTTAAAAAATGTAACAACTTAAAACAAAGGTGCAGGAGGTAAAGCTAGAGATAAGTCACTTAATACTTTCTGACTGAATTGTACAGAGGTGACAGCAAACTTACTTCCCCTCCTTTTTCCTCAACCAGCACAGAGGATCTGCACTTGTCTCCTTTGTGACCATTAGTGAAATTTTTGCTATTGCTGTTTTGATCACGATGAACAGCTCTGTTGCTGGTGCTATAGTACTAAAGACCCTTTTCAAAGAAAAGCTGCTGAAAAGTCAGCTGCTTGCAGTTAGCAGAGGCAAAACCTCAGAGCATGATTAAACTCTAGCACATACTCAGCACGTAGAGCTGACCTGCTCCTCCGCCTCCCTTCCAATATTATTGTGTTTCCAAACCATCTAGAGATTGGGTTTTCCAAGTCATATTTTCCAGAGCAGAAACAGCAAACCAGCTAAAAAGACATACCGAGCATCTTCTTCAGCAGTTCTGCGGTGTACAGTATCTTTTATTACTTGATAGGAAGCGGTTCATGCTGAGCATCTCAATATCTTTCAGAACAAAAGCCTTAATTTATTTAATACCATATCTACAGTCATTGTTTGTGCAACTGTCCAGTCAACCAGTCACTTCTTTATCTTACAATTCCATTAACCTGTTTCCCACCTTCCTATAGGGAACCATAGGATTTTACTATCTTACTATAAAACATATTAAAGTCACTGAAGGTTTATTATTAGCACTTCCATAAGCTAGGAAGACTACAAGTTTGATCTTTGTTTTTCTCAGTGATGCTATACTATTTATTGTGCCCCTGTGGAAATCAAAAGCCAAAGGCCAGATCTCCAGTGAGTGTAAATGATCGTACGCCAAGGAAACGTAGAGATCCAAAGGCCTATTCTACCTACAAGTACAAAAAAGTGCATACAAACTAACAACCTTCTTCTTTATAAATCTTATTTTCAGAACCAAATTACAATATTTTTCCACTTCTGGCATTGTAAGAATGATAGTGGAAGCGTCTGAATGTCCCAGGAAAAGAAGAGTTTACAGTATTTCGCACAGGACTAGAAGCTAGAGGCAAAAATGCAGTGAAACAGGTTTGATTTGACCAGATGACTTTCACAGAATTGCCCAGCACTACAGTGTTAATTTTTTGACTTGGAAAAGTGAAGTTGAACATAGAGACATCCATTTCCAAGAGATGCATTTGGGAAGAACAAGGTTTTTAATTTACCTATTCTACATCCTGAATAAAGCCTTGATTTTTTTGGTAATGACTAATATGAGAGTGAAGGGAGAAAAAAATGGTGAAAAGAGGAAGAGGGAGAGTCTTTCCTGGTTTGAAAATCTTTGAAAGATTTGCTAATTCCCTGTGTAGAATAGGTAGATTTTTTTTTTAAGTTCTTTGATTATAACCAGTTTGAATTCAGTGTGTGTTATTTTAAAATTAGGTTACACTATATGCAAGCTTCTGTCCTTCACACTGGAATTCTTCATGAACAAGATTAACATCCAAGACAGAGATTATTATCTGATAATGAAGAAAATAATTTATTTCTGACTCTTTCCTCCTGCCTCTTTTAGATTACTTCAAATTACTCTGTCAAGATGCTATGTTTCTTTTCTGGAGAGCAGAGAAAATGAATGCAATATGATGAATGAATATTATATAAACTTTTGTTGACTGTAAGGCTTTTGGATCAGGGACTGTATTCTGTGCATTTGTCATGCCCAGCAAATTGCTTGGAAATTTCTTTATTAAGGAGGAAGAAAGAAAAAACAGTATATAAATTATAAGCAGAAAATTAATAGCAAGGTTGAAACAGAGCACTGAAAGGATTTAATAAACTAATTTTAGGTTTGTGACCAGTTACCTTTCTTGTGACTAATCAGTTGACCTGGATTAGACTCATTAATATGAAAGATTCTGGATTTGTTACTCACTTAATTGCCAGAAAAAGGGAATTTTTATAATACGATGTTAACTATGTATCCTAAATCTTAGTTTAACTTGCAATGGTTGTTTGCAAATAGATTTGTCCTAGAAGCAGCATATTGATTATTCCCACAGCTAATTGGTATTAAAGGACTTTGCAATATTGTGGCTTTTGACTGTCCAATTAGTTTCATTTTCGTACCAGTAATTGGCATAGTATATTAATTTTAATTTCTCTTCACTAAATCTTTTTAAAGACATGAATGTATACTTCATCTGGGATGAGAAGGATATGTAGCATCAATGAAACATAAATAGTCTGGAAATGATCTACAGTAACTTTTTGTAATGTATGTGTTAAACTTTTGCAAGACAAGTGGCTCCTACTGTTGAATTAACTATGGAAAAGAATGTGCAACCAGTCGAGGTTTTTGAGGTGAAGATTAGAAGAAAAAAATTCACACCTTTTAGTTGAAATACACTTCTAAGTGCTTGTTGATACAAGCAAATTTCAGAGCTTTCAACGCTAGAATTCCCTTCAAGAGAAATTTCTTGAAGGCAGAGGAACATGAGAGGCAGCACGGCTGTGTTGTGAGGTCTCAGGACTGAAAAGGCTTGGTATGGGTTGCTGCGCCTGCAGCTTCCAACCATCTGCTCCAGTGCCGGTGAGCTACCAGTCAGTTTGCCGATGAGCAGCAGAGTGCGCCAGGGCATGGATCTTACTTAGCAGAATTTTATGGGGTGTTCCTGGTAAGACAAATAAAGGAACGTCTAAGGTAGACAAATGAAGAAACTGTTGGGGCTGCAGTCTGAATGGAGAAACACCTTCAGCTGCCTTATTCAGCTGCTGGGCCTTTCTCTGGAAAGGTGTCAGAAAGTGAGCTGTCTTTGGCAGACATGAAGAGGAATAGATAGAGCATAAGCTGACTTCATTTGTAGTGTGCCGCTGCTTTTCTGCTCGGCCTCTAAATGCTGTTGTTCAGAATAAAGTGGGTCTATTTAATTCCAGCGTAGGACAGCCCTGTGGCAACTGGATGGAAATTTGTCAAGACTTTCTTTTTAATTCTTAGAAGTCTAGGGTCAGGGGGAGCATGTTGGTAAATTCTCTGAGCAGTTTAATTATTCTGGTCCTGAGTCCTGTGTCTGGCCCTTGCGAGAAACCCTGGAGCTCTGAGTTCCCTAATAGCTGGAGGGGAAACACGGCATTTGTTGTCTGGCAAAAGACTCTTCCCGTTTTTTCATTAGAAGGCTCTAGGATTTCAAAGCAATCACTTCCATTTCTCTGTGTGGGTCATATATAAAGAATGGGCTTGTTGCTTGACACTTGGAAATAGCCTTGCAGTAGCAGCGGTGGGAAAATTCTTTTGGTTAAAGTTACCGATAAGAAAAATATTAATTTTAAGAACTACAAAGAATAAACTGTAAAATTTAGTTTTAACCAAGAGCACTGATACCAGAGAACCTGATAACAAATCCCATGTTTTTCACAAATGGAAATAGTACTCCTTAAGGTAGACTTTTCCAGTTGTTGATGGCTCTCAAATGCTACTGCTCGTCAGCATGCTTTAATGAAGGAGATACAGGCAGTTTAATGGCAAGTTTGCTTTGGGTCAGGGTGCTCCGAGGTGGGGAAGTAGGAAGGGAAGACTACTAGAGATCTGTCACTACCTATTTTACCACATTTCAACAATCATATTTTGGAGGAATTAACCTGGGTTTTTTGTCATTATTATTTTGGTGAGTGAAAGACCCATTATTCCTAGTATTGGACAGGTTTTCATCGGAGGTACGTGTTACATTTTCTTTTCCAAAGCTCATTTTCCAAAGGTTTACTGTTACACTAATATAGCAGTAACTATATTTTTATACGTATATATTTATATATATAAAATTGGATGGAGTGGATTTTCTTTAGCTGGCTGAAGTAGCGATGAAAACACCTTCGTCCTTTTCTTCTTAATTTCAGGTACACTCTCACCTCTCTTTCCTTACATCAGGAGGGCTCTGCCCAGGGAAGATCCACTGACAGTTTTTTCATAATGAAACACTGATGATTGCATTGTAACAAAACTAACACTGTGATGAATAACTTTATGGTGTCAATATGTCAATATGACACCACAATGAAAAGGCCCCTTGGCTTTTGTGGATGCCAAAAGCTCTACATTAGTGAAATCCTGATTTAGATTTGCTTCAATGAGCTAAAAAAAGTTAAGTTTTATTTACCACTTAAACTGCTAAGAACTGAATGGAGAAATTAATAAAACATATATTTGGGTGAAGAAGATGAGAGTCCTGTCTTTCCTCTAGGGAAATACTGGTTTTCTTTACAGGCACAGGAGGTCCAACATCATGGACTTCTAACCAACTTCTTATCCATTGGAGTACATGGTGGTCTGGTTTGCAAATATAGGACTAAGGAGAAATTGCTACTTTCTTCTTTATTGTCTGTATACTAGCATAATTGACCATGGGAAATGCAGGAACTCAGCTGACAGATTCTGGTTCCCAAAGCATTTATTTCTGATCTGAAATGGTTAAACAGAAAATACTTTGTATGAAAAAGAGGTGAGCGGCTCTGACTGGGTGGAGCACACAAGTGGAACACTTTCATCCCTACCTCTGAAATCTTTCCTGTAGGCATCTTGATTTCCAGAACCCACCAACTACATTTTCCAACCATTTGCCTTTGAATGTCCCTTGATTTTTAGATCTCAACAGTATTTACCAGGATGGTCCCTTTTCCACTTCAGCACTCAACATTGCCTATGTCTCGGCAATTTCTGCCTTGTTCCTTCTGCAAGGGCACATGGGAGATGAGAGCCCCTGCTCCAGTAAGGTGATCTGGTCAAGGGCCTTTTCAATTAAAAAGGGGATAACAAGTAAAGGGGCAAGTGATGAGATCATACAGAGTCACAAACCCGTACGACAAAGATAATGGAGACAGTGGGAAGAAACAAACCTCTTTGGTCATACTGATTGATGGGCCGTCAAGGAATTGCAGGCTTTGCCACTGATAAGGTATGCAAAGCTGCGTGTCCCAGATATTTGGGGTGGGTGGGGTGTCAGTGGGACTATGCAAAACTGATGAGGGACCGTGTAAGGGATGGGGAGGAGCAAAGGGGTAAGAGGTGGACAAGGTTGTGTATAAAAGGGTCCAGCTGTGTGCAGACCGTGGCAGGTCAGCACGCTTGTCTGACCCAGCCCCGTGCCTCACCACCCCAGCCTGGCCTGTCTTCTCCTTAAATCCTGTGGTAGTTCTCCCTGCGCCTCCTCACACGCTGTCCCGTGTGGGTGTGAGTGCTGCAGGGACAAGTTGCTGGCTGCTGGGGGGGGGCGAGTGGATTTGGGGC
>NW_008825494.1:184937-188267 GCF_000699105.1 Pygoscelis adeliae | reverse complement strand
TGTCCATATCTCCCCCAAACTGAGTGTGTGTGGGGTGTGCGTGTGTCTATCGCAGCAAACTCCATGCTGGACCCACTGGCGAGCAAGAGGCCCTGGGTCCAGGCAGGGGCACCAGGGGGGGCGGAGGAGCCGTGCTGGTATTCATGGATTCTGTGGTATTCAGGGGATCTGTGAAATGCGCTTGGGACTCAGGAAGGTGTCTGTGTGTCCGT
Organism: Pygoscelis adeliae; assembly: GCF_000699105.1. NCBI lineage: Eukaryota > Metazoa > Chordata > Aves > Sphenisciformes > Spheniscidae > Pygoscelis > Pygoscelis adeliae. The sequence goes on along the minus strand of NW_008825494.1, from coordinate 188,055 downwards.
GTGTGTGTCTCTGGGATGCACACTCAGCTTCACTACTGGTTGAACCTGCAAAGGGGAAAGTGACAGCCGTGTCCCCCAGCCTGGGCAGAGACCCTGGGTCCCTGGGCGGGATAGGGGCTCCCAGGCTCCAGCGCTGCCAAAGGCAGCAGCCACTTACAACGCCCCATAGCAATTTCTTATATACAGAAGAAGAATGCAATGCTTGGGGATTTTTAACGTAATTTTCCTTCTGCTTTCTAAGTATCCTTGGACTGACATGTGTGTGAAAAATTAGGTCAGAAAAGAACTGACTTCCTCATTGGGGAAGTTGTAAGCCAGAAAGCAGAGAGGAGATGTTGGGATTCAGCATCAGTACAGATAACTACCATCCAACTTACAGTACTGTACACAAATAAACACATTAAAAAAGTAATATGAATATAAACAAATAATTTTACTATTTCTATTACTTGGCTTTTTCAGCCAAATGTGATCCCTTCATGTTTGACCTAGGCAGATCCGCCGTGCCAGCAGGAGTCCAGTGTTCCATAATGGGGTTTTGGAGTTATATAAAAAAAAAAGCACCTCCTGAGTGTTTGAAGATGAAACAATGCTGCCTGCTCTTCAACCTTTTTCCCATTGACTTTGTGGTGTGAGAGCAAGACAAAAAGCAGAAGGTTTTGCAACAAACTGAGGAAGCACTCGAGCAGTTTGCAAGGAGTGAGAGACTTAGGATTTCTGGTGACCATGCCTCGTGTTATCCCAGTCACCCAGGAAGACCCTAAAAACAGACACAGCTCTTGGAAAAGTAAGTTACTTTTTGTGTATGGCAGTCTCAGTAACATCGCAGCTTTACAGCTAATGAAGGATGATCTTAATGCAGAATTAAAAGATAATTGCACATATAACCCAGTTATGCAATACTTCTATTTATGAACAAAAGGAAAGGAGCTAGGTGGGACAACTTGCCTTTTAAACTATATTAGGAACAAAGGTTTGATATTCTGGAGCCTAAAGTATGTGTTTGTGTCAGGGAGCAAGATTCAAAGTTTTGCTTATTATCTGGCCTGTTTTCCAGTCCAGCGTGACTATATATTTATGGTAAAATAGTCTTTAGGGCAGAGTCAGTGCTAAGGTGCTCACTGTATGAACTCACTTTGTGTGCCTGGGGTCTGAGTTAAAGATGGAATTATAGAAATAAAATTTTCCAACTATTTTCATGGTCAAGGCTGTGAGAACTGCCACTCAAAAGCTTGGTGTGGATGACAGAAAAGACATTTCTTTCCATTTTGGAACAAAATTCTTACAGGAACTCTTTCAGATTTTGATATCTTTGGCACTAAGTTGGTTTATAAGTCAGTTGGGTTTTCATTAGGAAAGAACATGAGACTATTGGATAGCTTAGGACCCATTTTAAAATACTCAGGGCCTAATGCCATGAGGTTTTGAAATCAATGAGAGTGGAGAATGCTTGGCATCCCTGGAATTATGCAGTGCCTCAAAAATTATTTAAGCTACAGTGTTTTCTTTGTTATATTCTATGTGTAAAGCGTTAATTTTCACTAGAGTCCCTTTCTAAGGAAATGAAGCATGGCATGGGCTGATGTTTAAAAAAATAAAAAAAGGTATCCAGGATTCGGGTTGGCTTTGTCTTTAACTGCTTGTTTATTTCTGAATACCATGAACAGAGCTGTCCATTTTTACCCCAAAACACTATTAAAAGGAAAACAATAAAAGCCAAGTTTTATGCTTCTAAAAAAGTTTGTCTGAAACTCCAAAATTCTTGAAAGCCAGCCCTCCTTCCTGTCAATCTTCACGAGCTTCTCCTCCATTTTAAAGAAATGTGATCACTGTTTGCATTCATTTGTATTTAAACAAAGCACTTCCAGGAGGAAAAAAATACACTGTGGAGAGAGTTTTATTTACATGGGAAACAGATCTAGCTGACAGCTGTAGCTTAATGACTGGCAAAAAGCCCTTCAAAGATTTGTCTCCTACAAAACCAAACTGCACTGCTTTCCAGGAAAAAATATTTTCCTCCTTGAGTGACCTGCCGTTTGTACAAATTAGCGTCAAGGATGGATTTCAGCGCTGCGATGACAGATTTGGAACACATAGTGCAGTTTACATGTCAAATAAAATTACGTGGACATTCTTCACTTCCACAGCAATCGTTCACAAAACTCAGGAACATCAATGGATTTACAGCCTGCAGAGTGTGGAAACATTTTGATGAGCAGTGTCACACTAGGTCACTCAACCTTAATAATACTGTTTCACATTTGTGCCACAAACAAAACCAGCTCAGGGCAAAATGAAATGTTACAATGGCTGCTGCTGGCCTTCCATGCAGAAGGGCAAGAGAAGCCATCAGACCCTGTAGCTGGCTGCATTTGCAAAGTAGTCAATGTAAATTAAAGATTATTAAAGATCCCCCACAGAATGGGACATGTGCTTAAAAACCTTGATACTCCTGCAGTGAAAATAATTTGTCACCCTTAGTCTGGTGGTTTGCTGTTTTAAATTTGGAGGGCAGCTATGATTTTCTGTCTCAGGGTATTCCTAATAAAGGAAACAAGAGGTCAATAAAAATGCAACATGCTAAACTGTTCTTTTACAAGTTGTTCACATCTGCTGTTAACTATTTTGGTCCTTAGCCCCTAAATCAATACGCACTCTAGGCTAAAACACAGTGCTTCCCATGTTAGGTGGGTCTCACTGCTGTGGCTTTCTCCCCTCTCCCAGCCTCACATGCAACCCCTTTTCCTCCCTGGTGCCCAGGTCACTCCTGTCACTCCTCAGGCTCTGCAGCAGTCCACTGGCCACATTGCTGGCTCAGGTCCCACTTTTCATGTCAGCAGCCTCAGGCTGGTGAGGTTAGTAACACGTTAGATGAGAACCAGGGGTGCAGGACTTACTTACCTTCACTGAGGCTTTTTCTTTCATATAAAGAACATCTCCACCTTTGCTAAGTAGGGAAATATAAACCCTAAGATTTCATATTCTAATTTAGTGGCAAGAATGCACAGTTAAGTTACAAAATAATTACTGCTGTTTTATGCATATAGCAATGTGAGATGCTACCCTCAATTGGATGATTTTGGGGAACTGGAGAGATTCTTGTGGAACCTGGCTCTTC
>NW_008825494.1:181802-184922 GCF_000699105.1 Pygoscelis adeliae | reverse complement strand
CCAGCACTGAATTGGTTTTTGGTTTCCAGTCATTCCACTGTCAGAGAAGGGCAATATGAACACCCTTGGGGTACCTTTACACTTCTTTGCTCTTGGAACATTATTACACAGCTCCTCAACCAGCAACTAATTACTTTTAAAATGTGAAATCATTAGTTTCTTCGTTAAGCTTAAAAAGGACTTTTTGCTCATCTCTCTTTTTCATTCTTGTAATGCTCAGAGACAGAATTCCTGGACTGTGAGGGACCACATTCCTCCAAAATCTTGGATTTGCTAACCAAGGAGTTCATTTTCCTAAGAGAAAATGCATGAACCCACGGTTGGTTCTTGCTGCTTGTTGCGAAGACTTGTGGGTAAATTAAGAAGTTGAACAAAACAACATGAATACAGTACACAAAAGTACATAAACGACATGAGATTACACTGTGCATGAAAGATTTTTAAACGTTGTTAACACCTTGAAGTTGACACTCTAGTGCGCGTTCACAAGCGCTTCTTACTTGTCTAACATGTCAGTGGCTTCTGCAAACAATTAGGAGGCCAGCTTCAGCACAGAGCTGAGGGTTCACAGCCATCACTGCCCGAGAGCCGTGTGGCATTATTTTGGTGAAATCAGAGCCACCTTGCCACGTGCACAGCTTCAGCAACGTCAGAGATGTGTTCTCCCCACATACTCCTGGAATTGCAGGTAGCAGGTCTGATGACACCATTTTCAGAGTCCCGCTTTTGAGGCTAAAATAATATTTAAAATGTGCATTAGGTTTCCAAATCATAACCATTTTTTGAAAACTTGGAAATATTACTGATGATCAATATTTATGAAGATTAAACAAGGGGTGTCAGGAGGTATGACAATATATTTATAATTCTCAAGACAGCTTACTATCCTTCTTTACTTATTGTCCTGCTCAATCTTAAAATGTCATTTAATCCTATATCCTAATTTATAGGTGGAGGGGTAGTAAAACAATCATGCTGTGTTGTTACCTCATAAAACAATTTTATCTGCATGAGATGGCTCTTGGATCACTGCTAGACTTTACAACAAACATGAAGAAGGCCAGATGACAAAACATACCCTATAAAAATTGACTTACACAAGAGATTATTCACCAGTAAAAAAATCTATTTCTTTTTTGTGTAAAAAGAAAGCAGTTGTGGAAAGGGCAAAAATTACATGCGAGAGGTTTCATGCGTAAATGAAAGATTTATTTCTACCTCTAGACTGGATTTATTTTAAAGGAAACGTACTTCATTTTATGCATTATCTGGTAACTCGTCATATACCTAGAATGAAATATTTATGTAGATAGTTTTTATGAGCAGGCAGGCACTCACAAACAGGCTGGCCTTCTGCTATACTAGACTTTTCAGATGCAATAGTCCTCAGAGAGCCTAAGCCCTACCATACACATAGAAAATACATATCATTTGGTTGAAATATCACACATAGCTTACCTGACTCTCTACTGTCCCTCTTAGGCTAGATGTTCCTCCAAGGCAATGACTCCAAAAAAGATACAGCAGTTATAGTAGTTACAGATTAGCCTGCCTTGTCAGGAAGAATGCATCTGATGGTCTCATTTTCTTGCTCCTTTTTGAGACCTCTAAGAGTGTACACATGTCATGTGGGCTGGAGATTTCTCTGGCAGCCAAGTGGATTTGCCTTTTCTTAGGTTTGCTTATTTTGGAGGGGGAGGAGAATGAGTAGGACTATAAATCAGTCCCTTCCTACCCAGCTCATTTTGTTTGTTCTTCGCCCCATCTGGGCCCCATTAGTTGCAGAGCACCGGGGCTGCAATCAGCAAAGTGTGGGGCACTGCAGAGCTCCTCACCGCTCAGCCTCAGAACAAATGCTGTCAGGGGAAATTAGGTCATAAAATAATTTTCCGAACCTGTATTGTATAAGAAACTGGAAGCAAGCATGTGTTTCAAAATAGAACTCTGTTATGATGTGTTTCACTTTTTTTTTTCTGTCTCTCTGGTAAAATAGTGTTGAATTAATTATATTTTAAACCCTGTTATTGATCTCAGGGCCATATTATAGCAGTGCTTTGTAATTGGGTTTGAAATGCCTTGTTATAGTCTACAGTCATATTAATGATCTAATCAGATGTTGCTGGTGTCTTAGCCATATGTGTATTGTATACTTGGATTTGTAATCAGCTGCATTAGCCAAGAGTACAAAAATCTCATTCAGCTTATGTATTTGAGTAGAATACAAAAAGGAGTACAGAATAGCTAATATTAATATTCATGTATGGTGTTTCATCTAACTGAATGACAAACCATAATATTGTTCTTATTTGAATCTAATCAACTGCACTGGGAATTAAAAGCCTGGGCTCACTCAGGATTTTGAGGAAGGACATTGTTCTACAAAATGCACATAGTCACTGTAAATTCCATCTGCATAAAAATTAGCGTATGCTGTTGTATGGTATCAGACTTTGTAAGTGTGCCTGCAGTCCTTTGGACATGCATTTGGGCAAGAGCAGCCAATCTTGCTGAAATCAATTAATTGTAGAGTCAGTTGGAAGGAAACCTTGGAGGTCACCTAGTCCAACCTACCACAAATCTAGCACCAGCACTACATGAGGTTAGCCATAGCTTTGTCTAATCGAATCTTGAAAATCACCAGTGTTGGAGGTTCCTCAGTCTCTTCAGATATGCACATTTCATTCATGTGAATGAAAATTTTTATCCTAATATTTGACTTGAACCTCCCAAACCTCCTAAGGCCCTCTTGCAGACGGGGCTCAGATGCAAAAATCTGAAGCAGAAATCAAGTCTTCTCATTTTCAGGATACTGGAACTATACTGGTATTGTATGGCAGGTATATACATTTTATATTGTTTCATTTATTTGTGATGTATCATAGTTTGTTTTGCTTGTTTTTCTAAAACATTATAGATAAGTGTCCTGGTTTTGGCTGGGATAGAGTTAATTTTCTTCCTAGTAGCTGGTACAGTGCTGTGTTTTGGATTTAGCATGGGAATAATGTTGATAACACACCGATGTTTTAGTTGTTGCTAGGTAGTGCTTACGCTAGTCAAGGACTTTTCAGCTTCCCATGCTCTACCGACTGAGAAGGCTGGAGGTGCACAAGAAGCTGGGAG
>NW_008825494.1:173774-181515 GCF_000699105.1 Pygoscelis adeliae | reverse complement strand
TTATTATTATTATTATTATTATTATTATTATTATTATTATTAGTGAGCGAACGGCTGTGTGGTGCTTAGTTGCCGGCTGAGGTTAAACCACGACAATAAGAATATCGGAATCATCATCATGATGCAAAAGTCTTGCATTTTGTCCTAGAGGAACTGAAAATATTTTGTTTATGAATCAGATATTAAGCTCCATGCCTCCCACTCAGGTGAGCTGTTCGGGTGAACAAAATCAGAATTTGAATTCAATTGATTGGGTAAATAGTCAATAAGGCAACTATTGTGTCAATATAATATATCAGAAATATGGGTGGTGACTGTCAAGTTGTACTGAAATAAAACATTTCAGTATAAATACAGAAAAAAATGCAAAAATACGAATTTAGAAATGTTGTCACAGGAACATAAAATATTTTAGTGATTTAGCCAAAAACTTTTTTGTTCTCCAGTTTTTAAGTAAATGTGGATTTTTCCAAGGAAAATTGAAGCACTTCATTTAACCTATTGATCAAAACCCGAACAATTACTTGGGTAAAAAATAGTATTAACCAAAAAAAAGTCAGACACTTCAAACAATTCAGTATGATTTGCTACAATAAAATTGGAAAACATACAGCTAGAAATAAGACATTCTTTAATGATGATAATTTATTTCTTCATGCATTTGTGGATTTGCATAATAATCACTGCAGATTTTGAAATCCTGTGCAATGAATGAAACAACATTTTGACTATTGTATGGTAATAAATCAATAGCCTAATTTAAAATGTAAATTAGAGAGCTATTATTAAATATAGATATTTACTAATATTTTAATAATGAAAATTATTATTTTTAATCATGGCAATTTTTATCAACCTTTAAAAAATGAGATAAACATATTTTAAGCAAAATATCAGGGATAAATGTTTCAAACTGGAAATTTTCACGCTAGACTTACATCGCTAGCTAAGGCTGTAGGAGGAATCAAATAGTTTAAAAAACCCTCCCATTGCTACCTTTTCAACAGAAAAACTGTAAATTCCTCCCTGCGCTTTTGGATGTAAAACTGGTAATTAAAATAAAATATATTTATTCCATCTGAAGTGCTTTCTGCTCATTTCCTTGTTATTCCAGATGGCTATAACCATTTTATGGGAAAACAATGGCAGTTGTTGTGTCAGTAATGGAATACCTGTAACTATGATGGATATTCTGTCCATAAAATCTCTCAGCTCTGAATATTACACCAAAGAGCTGCAGGACAGAACCAGACTGAACGAGTACATTGTTATAATGTATCCCATTCCAATGGTCGGAAAGATCTGACCTGCGTGTTGTTGAAACAGAATGGAAAAGTGAAGTGTATGAATATCTATTTATGGTAGTGGAAAAGACTGAAAGTAGGACAAGGTCATTTTGTCCATAAAAAGAGGAGCGTGAGGAAATGCATCTCAAGCACAAGACAGGAGGCTCTGAACAGCCTGTGGAACTGGCATGTGCTACCTGCCAAGCTGGGATGCATTAAGCATTTAGACTCAGCTCCTCTTGCCCAGTTTTCTATTCTGCATGTGTATCTGTCACATGAAGTGTTATTTTTGGCTATTAAAGGAGGTAGCTCTATGTATCAGTGTGTTGTAATGAAACTTTTTTTTTTTTAAAGTTAGAATTAGCTGGCACTTTTTAGACTTCATCTCTTCTTTTAATTCTGCACATATTTTTACAAGTATATTTTTCAGCTTTCGCTAAGAACATGAGCACTACTGGAAAATGGTTATGGGCATGAACTGAAAGGGCATGCTAGGTAATGACATGCACACATACACGTTCCCAAATTCAGTACTGTTACACAAGTTAACTCTCAATTTAAAGTTACCCAGGTCAGGCAAACTAGTAAGAATCACTTACTAGAAGATTATTAATTAGCAATGACACGATAAAATCTTTGGAAGCGTATGAAGAGATTAGGGTATCTATCTGCTTTGCCAGTACCAAAGCTGTCCATGATGTACTGACTGCTCACAAGGTCTGTAAGTCAAAAATGCAAAAGGTTCTCCATAATGCTGGCTTAAAAGGATAGGCCAAATCCTTACATTAGGTTGAAGTTTTGATCTCATAGGAATTCAGTCGTTGGTTGTTGGAGGATAACCCTTTAATATAAAATGAGATCTAGGAAGAAGGGACAGTAATATCTCCATGGGGAAGTGAATTGATTAAAGCCTGAAAATATTTTCTTTTGCTTACTTGGAAGAGTTATATTTCACAATTTGTTTCTGCAGTCTTCCTTTTCTTAGATTCAAACCTTGCTCGTTTAAACCTTTCTTTTAAAGAAAGGTAGTGTCATGAATGCTTTGTCTTGGCTCACTCTTGTCTGCAAATGGCATTCGGTTCTTGTATCAATTTCTTATGCTTGTCTTGTTTAACTAACGGTGCTTGGGTATGGGAACACTGCTTTACAAAAGTCCCCAAAGAAGTAGTGATAAGAATAGTCATGAAGAGGAACTGGCAGTCATGTGCTTTTTTGAAAAATAGTAGCAAGCAGATGACATGCTCTTGAGTCATAAACGGTCCCCGTCCACTGACAGAAAAGCACCTGAGGAAGCAAGCAAGCACTGGAGTTCAATGCAACGGATGCTACAGAAAGGAAGAGAGGAATGGGGAGCCTGACACAGGACAGCAGGGAGGAAGGAAAGCAGAGAAGCAGTGCTGAAGTTATATAGCAGTTTGGTCTAATTAAACCCGGATGGGCATATCGATCAAAATAGACTTAAATTTCACCATCCTTTTTTTTTCTTTTCTTTTTTCTTCCCCCCCCCCCCCCCCCCCCCCCCCGAGCTTAAGCCAAAAACAATGGAGAATCTCCTGAATTTGACATCCAAACTTATGTATCATACAATCAGAGGATGATGGTATTCATACCTAAAAGGACACTTCCACTTCATTCTGGTTTTCCATGGTTTTGTTGGAGAAGCACAGGCCCTTCTGCCTAAAGTGTTATTTAACCACTTATCTTTTCAGTGTTTTAATATGCAGTTTCTTTGTTTGAAATGGGTCCATGTTTAGAACATATTTCTGCTTTTAGGAAACTCTTCTGTGCATTAAACTTTGTATTTTGAGCACAGACCTCCTAGTTAGTCAATGGAGCTGTGTACTGTTGCAAAGGTAGCATCAAGGGGCCTCATTTCACTGGGGCTTGCAGCAGCCGCAGTGAGCCAGGGTGTAAGGCTGGCCCTCCTGCCTCCATCCCACTCTGCCAGCAGCAAAAAAAACCCCCTCTTCGGATTCATTCTGCTCTGGTTTGGGATCTCCAAGCAAACTGCTTTTTGGATGTACTGTTAAATGTTGTCCAGCTTCCCTCTGATCCTAAGAATACACTGGTGATTAGCTAAATAAATCTGTTCCTAAGCACCCTTTTAGCAGTCCTGTGGCAGTACCTAGGCATTCCTCAGCTTTTTGTTTTCCTGAGTATATCAATCAGATCCACCTGATTTCCTTACAATTTTACAAGGCCCCATTTTGCAAGTCCTGGAAGCACTTTTGGTTTTAACCCATCTTCTCTAGGTCTTTGAGAGTAGGGTTTAAAATACCTATTATGGAAAATACGATTAATGTTAAATGCTACACAGGAAAAAACCACAAAACCTTAGCGAACAGTATTAAGACAAGATGCACTTGCATAGCTGTCTTCCAGCGGGGCAGAATTAGACAATTTTACTTGTGAGTAATACTTAGCAGTTTAAAAGTTCAACTTGTTTGGAGATTTTCCTTCAGGGATACTTGTGATAGTTCCAGTGCTGCTTTCTTATTGTTATAACTGACCTCAAATTGCTAAAGAATGCAAAGTTTATTTCAGGAAGCTAATCCTACTGTAAGAATTTCCTTATAGCCTTATTAATGGTAGCTTAGGAATAATTTTTGATTTTTGGCTACTTTGGGCTCTTTTCTTGCAGAATTGTTAACGTAGCTTTAATGCTGGTTATGACAGCTACCTCGAGCACAGCCACAAAGCATTGCAAAGATCCACTGTCAATTGCAATATCTGCCCACCCTGTAAAAGAAGCCCACACGTTTGAGCGGCTCTAACAACAGCAGAAATATATCCGCCTGGTAAGAGGTCAGGCTCTAGTGGACGACTCACACCACTGAAAATTTCAGGGAGAGACAACCACTTTTCAAGCTATGAATACAAGAAGTAAAAAATACTTCCCAGGCTTTTAACCTGTGCAAAGGACCGAGCCACCAGCCACCTCTCCCGTGTGTGTCCTCGCTCTGCCACATGGAGCATGCACTAAGACCAGGGACTCTGTTATTCAGATGAGTCACTGGCCTGTGAGTATCAGCCTGTACGTCAAGAGTCATTTAAATTAAAAAATGCGGCTTAGGGTATTAGAAATGAGGGTTTTTTTCAGATGCATATTTGGAGAACTGTAGGCATGTTACAACTGTAATCTTAATGCAGGCTAATGGAAAATTTTCCATACACATCGCTTTTTACAATAATATGATTTGTAATGGAAATGTTATTATAGCGACATTAGTTTTCAGCCAGCTGGCAATTTTATAATTCAACTTTATGGGTTACAACATAGCATAATGGATGAAATGCCATAATCAGTAAATATTTATGCAGAAAGAAAATAGAAAATGATAGGCTACTGTACACATATCACTGATATTATACGGCAATGTCCTCAATATACATAGATGTTAACATACTGGGGGGGAATTTTATGAAATTTGAGTAAACAATTTCAACACTTAATTCCCATTTTTTTTAAATGTAGTGTATGCAGATGAAGCTTGATGCCCAGGTGGATTTAGGCACCAGAACAAAAGCAAACTTTTTGATTCACTATAGAACCCAAGACCTACAATAAAATACTTCGGCACCCTTTATGGCACAGGTAGGAAAATGGATAGCAAAAGAAAAGAACCCACAAAATTTGACAGAAAATAAAGCACTTAGGGTGAGTGAGTATTCAATATTTTTTTTTGGTGTTGTGGTGGGATGACCCTGGCTGGCAGCTAAGCTCCCACTCAGTTGCTTGCTCACTCCCCTGCAGTGGGATGGGGGAGAGAATTGGAAGCGCAAAAGCAAGAAAAACCCATGGATCGAGATAAAGACAGTTTAAAAAATGAAGGAAGAAAACCAAAACAAAACCCCGAGTGATGCAAGGGCAGTCACCCACCACCTCCCACCAGCTGACCAATGCCCAGCCAGTCTCTGAGCAATGGCTACCTTGGAATAACTACACCCCCCATGACCCAATTTTATTGCTGAGCATGATGTCATATGGTGTGTAATATGTCTTTGGCCAGTTTGGGTCAGCTTTCTCAGCTATGTCTCCTCCCAGCCTCTTATCCACCCATAGCCCACTTATTGGTGGGGTAGAATGGGAAATGGAGAAGGCTTTGATACTGTGCAAGCACTGCTCAGCAATAGCTAAAACACTGGTGTGTTTTCAACACTGTTTTGGTCACAAATCCAAGTCACAGCACCATATGGGCTGCTATGAAGAAAGCTAGCTCCATCCCAGCCAGACCCAGTAAAAGCGTTTAGGTATTTTCCCTGTGCTTTGTGCTTTCTGTAATACAGAGACCTGAGCCCATTACTGGAGGTCCCATATCCTCTTTCCAAATCAGACCGGAAGTAGTTCCTTAAAAATCAACCTATGCGGAGAGGTTTTGAGGTAACAGCAGATGAATTGTTAACCCCTATTATAGCTGAACAGAATAGTACAGTGTAATTGTGGGGAAACCAATGTGAAAACCAATCCGCCACACAACCGCACTGAAGAGGCAGGATGCGTGGGAGAAAGAAGATCCTTATTGGATTTGCAACTAAACCCAAAGCCTGCTCAAGCAAGTGAGAAGATGATGCAAGGAAGTCATTGCAGGTGTTTAGTGTTATACTTAGTTTCTTGCATTACCTAAAATGAAAGTGAATAGACTTGGAAACCTTGTGAATCCTGCAGGTCTGTTTTCTGCAATTACTGTAAGTAACTGAGTAGGTGAATCATAAAACCCAAGGTGTCCCTAACAGCAGACCTCTGGAAAGGGCTTATTTAAGCTATTGGTAGTTAAGCCAGAAAGTTGTACTTACGTGAGGAAGTGGCAGACAGAGTCTGTTTTCCATGAAAAATGTGAGACTGGATAAGTAAAAGTAGTGATGTTGTAGAATTGACTTTCTGAGGATATAAACAAGGCAACTTTGGAGGGTGAAATCACGGCTTTTATTTAGCTAACATGTATTTTGAAAAAAACAGTTAAGTTTTTAGCCCACAAGACTTCTTTGGATCTCAGACAGAAGCAGTAGCATTCAAACTTGGTAGAGTTGGTGAGCAATTCTTCCAAGTCTAACCTCAGCTAAGCAGAGAGCTCGCGAGGCCGCGTATGAGCCAGCGCTGCAGCTTGCCCTGCTGGAGGGAGTGGTTTCAGATAACCCATGCCCCGTGCGATGGATCTCAAGCAGCTGGCTGGGCAGGTGTCGACAGCAGGTGTTGGACTGGGGCTCTGCAGCCCTTCAAAATACAGTGAAGTACTTTTGAACATAACCCGTTATTGTGAATTGCTTCTAGCGTCACAGAAAAATCTGATCTGTACTCAAATTTTAATTACTGTAACTTTGTTTATGAGAAACATCTGTGTTTATCACTGAGAAACAAGCTCTGTTTTGAGCTATAAACCACAAAAACCTTTAACTGTGGAACTTCCAAAGTGAATTAAAGTGCATGGGAAAGAATAATTAGTTAGCCCTAGATTTATGGTATCTGCTGTGGACTGGTATATCTACTACGTATGGTAGACTGAGGACATCTTTGGGTTTTTGGTTTGTGGTTGTTTTTTGTTTTTTAAAGTATTGGTATATCTGTATGCGGTATATGGAGAGAAGGAATGTTTAATCTCATTTAACTTTAGCTGCAAGAAAGTGAGGCACCCAGCCTCCTCTGTGGTCAATGGTGAAAGAAATGCTCCTTTGCACTGTGATTCATCCCCTCTATGTTGGATGCAAATCCTCAGAGAGGAGACATCTCTGACTCCTGGAGCTCGGTTTGGAGGGTAGGTAGAAAGGCTAACGTTAGTTGAAGCCCACTGTAAATGCACAGATGTAACTTGCCTCTTCCTAATGTCTCTTCCATAGAACTAATCTCTTTTCCTGACTTAAATGTATTCATCTGTTTGCGTTTGTCTCAGGAAAAAGGACCAATGAAGAATGTAACTGTGGTGGGTTGACCCTGGCTGGATGCCAGGTGCCCAACAAAGCCCCTCTATCCCTCTATCACTCCCCTTCCTCAGCTGGACAGGGGAGAGAAAATAAAACAAAAGGCTTGTGGGTCGAGATAAGGACAGGGAGAGATCACTCACCAATTACCGTCACAGGCAAAACAGACTCAACTTGGGGAAAATTAGTTTATTACCAATCAAATCAGAGTAGGATAATGAGAAATAAAAGCTAAACTAAATCTGAAAACACCTTCCCCCCACCCCTCCCTTCTTACTGGGCTTAACTTTACTCCCGAGTTCTCTACCTCCTCCCCCCAAGCGGTGCAGGGGGATGGGGAATGGGGGTTGCAGTCAGTTCATCACACATTGTTTCTGCCACTCCTTCCTCCTCAGGGGAAGGACTCCTCATACTCTTCCCCTGCTCCAGTGTGGGGTCCCTCCCACGGGAGACAGTTCTCCACGAACTTCTCCAATGTGAGTCCTTCCCATGGGCTGCAGTTCTTCACGAACTGCTCCAGCGTGGGTCCCTTCCACGGGGTG
>NW_008825494.1:169475-173334 GCF_000699105.1 Pygoscelis adeliae | reverse complement strand
GGGTCCATCTTGGAGCTGGCTGGCATTGGCTCTATCGGACATAGGGGAAGCTTCTAGCAGCTTCTCACAGAAGCCACCCCTGTAGCCCCCCCGCTACCAAAACCTTGCCACGCAAACCCAATACAGTAATTTATTTCATATTGAGGGTTATGAATAGAGTGGTGCTAAGACTTTAAAAGAAATGAAAGAATGAAGTTCTGTTTTGATATTCTGATTCATAAATATATGCTATTGAAATCTCTCTAGGCTTCTGTGAGGCAAAATGTGGTTGCAGTGTACTGTCTTGTATTTTCCTTAGCACTGTTGAATGATTTTGTAAATATCATCTCTACATTGTTTTTGGTTAGAATTAAAATTCAAAGCTGGTTTACAGGAAGAATCAGGATGAAATTTCACGCTCATATATATGTTATTTTTAAGTTTTAGAAAGATTACCCCCCCCATCCCATCAAGATGTTTGAATGCATACGTGCAAAGTCCTTTGCTTCTTGGCCTAGGCTGGACAAGAAGTAGAAGCACTTAATTAATATACATGAGATAGTATTCTTCTCTACAACAGAATGAAGATATGATGACAGCACATACCGGTGTAATTGTGTAAATGTAATTAATGGGGAGCAGTAGTAATAACCCACATATCTTTGGCATGTACTAGCAATCAGGTTTCAAACTGTACAAATGCATATTCTACTCCCTACTTTGAGCTAAAACATTTACAGCTTCATAGCTATTACCTGCCTGAACAAGGTATATTATGCTGGTGTACACTAAAATCGCACCTTCATTTTATAAATATAATATTAATATACAAAACCCAGAGAGGCCTGTGGTTTTCTTCATCCCAACTGTTCATGAATATGAGTCAAGCTCCCAAAATCACAGGATTCCTTTAAGTATCATCAGTTCTAAAGAAAAAGATATTCTGGACTCTTTTTCCTGCCCTTCTAGTTTTTGAGCACTAGAATCTGTATTTCCAGACTCTTCTTCAGTCAGGAGAAGGAGAAATGAGCTGTTAATTTTTGTGAACGCTGAGATATGTAATTGCATCACTTTAAGGAACTGTAACTATTTAGCAGGAGTTTCAGGAGACGTTTAAGATCTGGTTTCAAAGAATGTTGAATTTAAAAGCCTGAGAGGTTTGTTAACATAAATAAATTGCAGCAGGATTATTAAACTTCTGGACACTAATTACCTTTGAAAACTCTATGGATTCTGTGGAACAGCAATTTAATGATGGTTGGTTTTCTACATTAATATATATTCCTAACCTATTATCTTTTAAATTAACCTTAACTGTGCTTTGATTTAAATTCATTTGTTAAGGTGTATTTTGAAACAACATATGACCACATCACCATTGGATTGTACAGGGGTTATAAATGATTGATTGTACTGCTTTAATCAACACTCAGTTTCTTTCTGTAAAGGAGTCTGTGGCATAAAGCTAGAACAGACATTACAGAGATAAGGAAGGAATTTAATATAAACTGTAGTCACAGGATGTGGTAAGGAATATGCCTGTCCCAAAAGAAAGTCCACATCTCTTCAGGTAATAGTGGCAGAGGGCGAGGGAGGGAGAATAATTCATGAGTGCTTCCCTAGTTACTTTAACAGGAAACTCTGGATCTGTTTTTGTTGTTAATTCAGGAAGTGCCGATATATGAGGAGCTGTGACAGAACTTTAAACGACAGAGTGAGCTCTTATTTTTACAGTGACGTTTGAATTTTCACAGCGGTGAGCAAGCAACCTTCCAAACACCTTGGGAGCAGGACAGAGTGGAATTTCAATGGATTAAACATTGTGTATGACAGCGTGCTGGTTTTGGCTGGGGTAGAGTTAATTTTCTTCACAGTAGCTAGAATGGGGCTATGTTTGGGATTTGTGCTGAAAACAGTGTTGATAACACAGGGATGTTTTAGCTATTGCTGAGCAGTGCTTGCACAGTCAAGGCCTTTTCTGCTCCTCACCCCACCCCACCAGCGAGGAGGCTGGGGGTGCACAAGAAGCTGGGAGGGGACACAGCCAGGACAGCTGACCCCAACTGACCAAAGGGATATTCCACACCATATGACGTCATGCTCAGCATATAAAGCTGGGGGAAGAAGGAGAAAGGGGGGACGTTCGGAGTGATGGCGTTTGTCTTCCCAAGTCACCGTTACGCGTGATGGAGCCCTGCTGTCCTGGAGATGGCTGAACACCTGCCTGCCCATGGGAAGCAGTGAATGAATTCCTTGTTTTGCTTTGCTTGTGTGTGCGGCTTTTGCTTTCCCTATGAAACTGTTTTTATCTCAACCCACATGTTTTCTCACTTTTACCCTTCCGATTCTCCCCCCCATCCCACTGTGGGGGAGTGAGCGAGCGGCTGGGTGGTGCTTAGTTGCTGGCTGGGGTTAAACCATGACAGACAGCTATGAATGCTGTCAGTGGGGTTTTTTCATATACGAAAAATGATAATGAAGAACTAAAGGGCTTACCCAACGCAAGAAATATTTTTTCTTTGGAATTTGCAAATTGTATGCTGCTATGGACTTACATTGTCTCTCTAGTAGTGACATTTCAGGATTTTTTTTTCATTAGCATTATTGATCAGCACTGTCCTGACTTGAGTCTTCACTGAAATCCATAGGACTTTTACTATTAATTTTAGTATTAGTACTGTTGTATCAAAAGCCTGCGCTATTGAGTACTACAGTCTCCTAAGATTCCTTGTGTGGTTTTCATTAGATTGGAAGTTCCAGTCATTTACTGACATGAGTAAAATATTTTCTATGAATTGCTATTGCTTTCTTCAAAATATAGATAAGAACATATAAACAGCCATAATGAATCAGACTAAAGATAATCTAATTTTTCCTGTTTATATAAATGATAGTAACTGCTGTATAGGAAAAAGTGTATGAACAGGAAATGAATAGCAGCATACTTTTTCACCTCCATCAGGGATTTCCTGAGCTTTATAGTTAATAGCCCTGAATAGGTTCTTCTTCCATGAATTTGTCTGGTCTATTTTTGAATTCATGTAAACTGTTAGCATCCACAATAAACTATCTAATTTTATTAATTTTACTTGTTGTTTTTGGGGCTGAGTCTGACTTTAACAGCTAGCAGAACTCTATTAACTTGTTCTTATCTGCAGAAAGTATCCCAGATGACACAGGGAATTTGGTCTCAGGAGCACATATTAAACAGAAACATATTCAATGTTAATACTGCAATAATATACCCTGTCTTCCAAAGAACTTAGCGATATCATAGACATCTGTGCTCAATCAGGTCAGACGTCTGAGCTGTGAACTGTTCAAATATGAAAATTCAAAGGCCTCAGACTTATGACACCAATGCATGGAATTTCATGGATGACTTGTTTATATACATTTTCATTCTCTGAGTGACAGTAAAACAAATAAAGAAGAAAGGTGCAGATTTCCAGAACAGATTTGCCTGGAAACAACACTGTAACCTCTTTATTAAAAAGATGAGGCAGTCTTTGGGCTGATTTAAGACCAATAGTAAAGCAAGTTGCAAAAGCAATTAAGTAAAGATCTACAGTACTGCACTTCATTTTATGAGCATATAAATCTCGAAGATGGAAATATCATTTCAACATAGCTATTTACCAGAGATAAAATAGGCCTATTCTGTGCACAGACTTTGATCTGACTTTGTGGTTCCTCAAGACTCAAATTCAAGAGATGTTGTCTTTCTGACCATTGGCACTGAAGAGTGAAAAGTATGGAAGACTCAAGTGTTTATTACTGCCGAAAAAACAGAGCAAATTTTTTTAGCTAGAGTGTGTCTAAGAAAATGTAATGGTCAAAGACCCAGGCAAAATGAGAATATAAGAAATAGATGAGAATC
>NW_008825494.1:168174-169440 GCF_000699105.1 Pygoscelis adeliae | reverse complement strand
ACAAAATGCATCTTTTTTATTAGTATTTTTGCTGCAGATCAGGTAATTACTCGAGCGACATTCAATATTAAATATTGAAATATTCCACTCAAAGTATTCCATTTACAGCTGATTAGAGCCTCAAATTCTGTGTTGCTGAAAGTTTTAAGTATAAAACAAAAAAAAAATGGTGCAATTTTGTAAAGAAATTAAATTTAAAAAAAATTAAAATTAAAAAAAAGGTTTGGAAAATTGTTCTGGGTCTTTTTACACCAAAAACTAGCAAGTAGCCAGCTGTTTCATTACCGAAGGAGTGTCCTAGAGTCAGGGCACTGCGTGGGGCAGCCCCGTGGAATCAGAGGCAGCCTGAGGGGTTTCACAGAGCTAGGAACCCGGCTGCCTAACAGTCCTGGGAGCCATGGTTTAAACTAGGAGACTTTTGGAGCAATCCCTGAAGAAACCCAAGGCTGCAAAGTTTCATTGGAGAATTACTTATCACTTCTAGCATTTTTGCATCGTTTCCATACTTATGTAGCATAAAGATATTGGTTGCACAGTGGATGGTTTGAAGTTGGGTGTCACTTACAAGTGACATAAGCACGCAGCTGCAAGTATGTATGTAGAAGCAGATTTTCAGGAATATTTAGCAGGTAAACAGAGGCAAATAGTCACAGATTTTCAACAGCTCATTGAAACATTCAGATTTGAAATCAAGGTACCAAGCTTACTCAAATGCTTTTGAAAGCCTCACGAGGGACAGAACCACAGTTTTAAAGACCTGAATGACTCTAAAAGTGTCATTTCTGCTCCTAGGGAAGGACCAAAAAGGAAAGTAACAAGCTCAGGTGTGAGACAGGTGTAAAGGAAAGTACCTTGGAGTGGCCAGGTACGGGAAAGATGAAGGCAGGCCATGAAAGTCATGCCAGCTACGGAGGGTCCTGAGCATGTTCCCCGTTGGCATAATCTCCCTAAATAGTGAGTCTGAAGCTGTGAAAGACGCAGGGGCTGCTGTGCCCTTCAGGGTCTCTTATGGACATAGAAAAATGTTTCCTCTATTAAGTGATGGATCCACAGGCTTTTGCACATCTTCCCTCCTCAGTGAAGTAATAAACCATGAACTAAACTACTGAAGATGGTGGAGTACATTGAATCTTTGTAGATTAATTCATTTACTTGCAGAGGCGATCAGCTCCGGTGCAGGTGTGTCCTTCAGCAGAGCAGTGGATTGCGGCGTACAGGGGGTGTCCTCAGCCGGGGAACCCACAGGGGAGAGCAGAGACAGGCTAC
>NW_008825494.1:160304-168120 GCF_000699105.1 Pygoscelis adeliae | reverse complement strand
GGCCAGGAGCAACGGCTGCCACCCCGGACTCCCACAAAAGGCAGTCCCAGGGAGCGCTGGCCACCAGGAGCGCTGCCAACAGGGCGGGCAAACAGGGCGTGGCGCGGCAGTTCGTGTGGCAGTTCACGAGGGAGGGTGCCTCTTTGAAGGAGGGGCATTCCACGGGCCGAGCGGGGGACTCGGCGTGCACATAACCCAGCAACTGGGCAATAACAGATTATTGTTGTTCATATCTGTGTAATAATTGAAACTCCCTGATCATACTTTCCATTTTACACATTGTCAGAACCTTGGACCTTAATCTCGCTCTTTGATTGACAGTCGTGGCTGGAGAAAGAGCACTTGTATTGTTTGTGATAGTCTCATCTGTTCAACTTGATTCAGTTGAGAGTATTTGCATATTCTTAAGTATTTCTTCTGAGAGGGCCTAAATCCTTTTCAAGTGTTCGATGCATTTTTGAAATTCATTCATAAGGTATCTACATGCACTAATAGTTCTGTATAATATTGCAGTGCATAATCTGACAGATAAGGCTAGTTTTTTAAACAAGGTATTCTTAGGGGATGACATATTACATTCTGACTTATTCTACTGGGCGGAAATGTCAAGTACTTTGAAAAAGGATGCTTGAATGTTTTGATTGAATTAGTATACTTTATTCAACACAAATTGTCAGCTGCAGTAAAATGTCTTATTCTGAGAATATTTTTCAAAAGAGTTAACAGCAGGGCTTTTTTGTTTTATTTTTGCTACTGGAGCTTTATTACATATAATCGTTCCTTTGCTGCTGATACTGATATTAGATGGAATAGGAGAGTAGATTCTTAGATGCATTTTAGATTAATTTGTCTGAATTGTTAAACTGTGAGCAACACCTTTATCTTGAAATACAACTTAGGCTTTTATCTTTCTCTCTTCTTGCTTTTCATTTTTTTTTCCCTTGCAAAATTTTTAACAATACTTTTGGAAGCATTATCAACTTAATTTCAGAAACCTGTCACTCTTAATAGTATAACACTAGTGAGAAGTACCATTGCTTTGAAAAATATTCAGGCATTGTATTTGAGCATTGAACATAGATAGCAGTTCAACATATTAACTTGATGGCCTCATACTGTTAATGTAAAGAAATATATGCATAATTGAATCCCATGTCTTCCATAGGTTGGAAGTCCTAGTCCAGGACTATCCAAGTTTGGACAAAACTGGTCCA
The DNA here is from genome assembly GCF_000699105.1 of Pygoscelis adeliae. Lineage (NCBI taxonomy): Eukaryota > Metazoa > Chordata > Aves > Sphenisciformes > Spheniscidae > Pygoscelis > Pygoscelis adeliae. The sequence continues at coordinate 166,906 of NW_008825494.1, read as the reverse complement.
GATTGCTATCAGAAGGAATAGAGAGATATTCACACTTGCTTAAATGGATGTGTGCTGTGCATGCTACTACAAGCTCAAGCCCTTAAAGACCTAGGATCTCTTATGGAAGACCACTAATCACAATGCATAACCTATTTTTTTCCATTGCACTAAGCAAGTGTTCAAAGGGCCACCATTAGTGGCTGACCTAGTTTAAGAAATGGGTTTCTGTCTTTAGAAAGGACCATAGCAATCCCTGCTGCCTGTCTACTTGAAAAAAGAATGATGCAGATTTAATAAGTGTATTTTTTGTTTTATGCACACGCAGGTTTTAGTGTAACAGCACCTTTTACGTTAGTTTTGTTTTTCCTTTGCTTTCAGGAATCTCCTTCTGGACGCAGAAAAGCGCTTGCCACCAGCAGCATCAACATGAAGCAATATGCAAGCCCCATGCCTACACAGACAGATGTCAAGTTAAAATTCAAGCCTTTGTCTAAGAAAGTGGTATCTGCCACCCTACAGTTCTCTTTATCTTGTATTTTCCTGAGGGAAGGAAAAGCCACGTAAGTTTTGGTTGTTTTTTTTAACCAGATAGCCTGCTTTGTGTTGGCTTTTCACAGAATTCTTTGGATAAAGAGCTCTTTCTGTATAGAGTGGCAGAACTTGAGAGTATCCTTCAGCATACCTATCATTCCTGCCATACTTAATTTCTTAGCTGAGTAAAAGTCGTTTCTTACTCTGATTTTAGTCTTGTGTTCTTCAGAGACAAATGTCTTGTCCTCTACCGTTACAGACATTTTAAATAACAGCAGCTTAAAAATATCTACAGGTTTGAAAGCAGCAGGAGTGTACGTTTGTGTGCATGTGTATGTGTATGTTCATCCAACAATACCCTTAGCAGACTGCAAGGGAAATGTGGGAAGGAGAATTTATTTCTATTTCATCTATTTATCTTTCACAAAGAATGAAAGAAGGACAAAGACAGTTGTAAGGTGAGAGAGGGTGGAGTCAGAAGTAAGATTTTGGGTTGAACACAAGAACATCCTGTGAAAAGAGGTTGGTTGAGCACTGATTACCACTGTCCCTACTCACTCACCTGGTTCTGTTCCTTATTTCAACAGCCTTTGGAGGGCAGAGGATACAGATTATTTTTGCAGATCCTATAACCTCTCCTGCTATTTCTGTCAGATTCAAGATGTCAGATGTTGACAACTTCTTGTGGCTGGAGGATGGATCGTTTGTCACCCATACTGCTTTGCTTTTCCTTTCTGTCTCTAGAATATGGGAATGTGAGAATCATACATAGAATTACAGAATCATTTAGGTTGGAAAAGACCTTTGAGATCGTCGAGTTCAACTGTAAACCTAACACTGCCAAGTCCACCACTAAACCTTGTCCCTAAGTGCCACATCTACACGTCTTTTAACTACCTCCAGGGATGGTGACTCAACCACTTCCCTGGGCAGCCTGTTCCAATGTTTGACAACCCTTTCGGTGAAGAAATTTTTCCTAATATCCAATCTATTAGGATTGCAACTTGAGGCCGTTTCCTTTTGTACTATCGCTTGTTACTTGGGAGAAGAGATGGATACCCACCTCGCTACAACCTCCTTTCAGGTAGTTGTAGAGAGCAATAAAGTCTCCCCTGAGCCTCCTCCAGGCTAAACAACCCCAGCTCCCTCAGCCGCTCCTCATAAGACTTGTTCTCCAGACCCTTCACCAGCCTCATTGCCCTTCTCTGGACACGCTCCAACACCTCAATGTAGTGAGGGGCCCAGAACTGAACACAGTATTTGAGGTGTGGCCTCACCAGTGCTGAGTGCAGAGAGGGACAATCACTTCCCTAGTCATGCTGGCCACACTATTTCTGATACAAATGGCAGAACAAAAAGGGGTAGATGGGGAAACTAGTGCTCTAGTGGGTCTTTTACCTCTTTTTAAATTTCTTTTCCCCCAAAAAGGCTAACAGTTTACTTCTAGCTTTCAGTATTCTGAATGCACTTGTAGACATTGCCACTGCAATACAAGTGCCCCAAAACTGTTGCATGGACAGCTTTCCAGATGGCCATGTTAAGGCATACATTTTGACACAAAAAGGCTTTTTGTCGGCATGCTTTGAAAGCCACAGATAATTACTATTACTTTTTCCCTTCTGTGATTAACGTGTTGTGAACCACATTTTGACCTACCATATAAGAATGATATTTTGAAGTATTTAGCTGTGTTTTAACACGGTATTGCAGCTGAAAACGCGAATGAAAAAGTCAGTATCTGATAACTTTTTAATTTTTTTGGAACAACCAGCATCCACGAACTGTACAGTAAGTAGCTATACTAGGCTCTTAGTGCTTTTTGAGGCCATAATTTGTAAAACCTGATCCATTTAGGATCGCATATACCTTCTTCCCATTGAAGTTGATAGGTTTCAAACTGAAGACTGTAAGTCAGGTAGACTGTAAGTTAACAACAGGGCTTTAACATTGCATTGAACCAGAGACCTGAAAAAAAATAAGCTGCTGTTTGTGAAAGCATTGGTTTCCAGTATGTGTAAATAGAGACTGTCCTCTACTAGTCTAAATAAAAGAGAGAATTCAGGTGTCACATCCATGAACATGCAAAGAAAGGTAGCTAGGCCAAGGTTTATTTATATCTCTTACAAACTGTAGTAGTTCCGTACAGTGAGATTCACTTTTAATTTTATTTTATGCACTTTATAAAGAAAATCCTGCAGCCTGTTGAATACAGAAAGGACAGTAAAAATAAGTAGTACTTTGGAGACCTTTTTATTTCTAAACTCTACATGAACAAGTGATGTATGAGATCTGAGTGCTAAGTGCTCCCAGTTTTTTGTCTTCAGCGCATAAAAGAGCCTGCCCATCAATGCCGCTATAGGGTGCTACGTTTTCTCCGCTGTGCTTAAAGAGTTGATTTAACCTATTGGTTATGAAAACAGGAAGATGAAACCTTGAGAATTCTGCATGAATGGAAAGGTCTTTCTGACTTCTTGATAGTTACTAATTTTGTATTTATTATTATGTTGGAGAGGGTCACAAAAATGATCAGGGGGATGGAACACCTCTCCTATGAAGAAAGGCTGAGCAAGTTGGATTTATTCAGCCTTGAGAGGAGAAGGCTTTGGGGAGACCTTATTGCAGCCTATCAGTACTTAAAGGGGGCTTATAAAAAAGATGGGGCAAACTTTTTAGCAGGGCCTGTTGTGACAGGACAAGGGGGAATGGTTTTAAGCTAAAAGAGGGTAGATCCAGACTAGATATAAGGAAGACTTTTTTATGATGAGGGTGGTGAGACACTGGAACACGGAGAAGTGGTAGATGCCCCATCCCTGGAAACATTCCAGATGAGGTTGGACGGGGCTCTGAGCAACCTGATCTAGTTGAAGATGTCCCTGCCCATGGCAGGGGGGTTGGACTAGATGTCCTTTAGAGGTCCCTTCCAACTCAAACTATTCTATGATTCTATGATTTCTTTTCCAGAGTTACATCATGAGAAATGAAAATCTACTGACTCCTCCCCTCCAAAAAAATCTGTCCCTTCCATCAAATTAGTTAAATTGCTGGGGTATATGCGGACTGTAATATATATTAATATGAGAGGTAACAGCCCGATCCAAGCACACAGGCTGTGTAAGTTAAGTCATGGGTCAGTAAGCCCCATGGCAGCCTGAACAAGTATGTGAATTCATCCAGTAATGAGGGCCTTAAATAGGGATAAAACTGGACCCCATGGACAAGTCTTACTGTGTTTCTTCTTTTTTCCTTTTTTTTTTGTTTTTAAAGAAATAATTCAATTATCTTGTTTACTTCAGCATATATATATTTCCATTTTGTGTAGTTATTTGCAGATAAAAGTAGTGTGTTACATAACACCTTATTTGTAACTCTCAGATGTAGAAGCCAGGAATCCCATGCATCTCTACTGAGGGTTTCTGTTATAAATCATTGCAAAATTTGTTTGGATTACGACTTCCAAGTCAAAGAACCACTGAAATTTACAGTTATTGATGATGGACTGTTGATCCCACCTTTCACAGTAAAACAACAGTGAATGTAACTCTGTCGCTCCCCTACATACCCCTGTATTGCATCAGCTTTACAGATTTGGGAATTTAACTGTGTTTAAGAAGCTCACCTGATGTTTAATACCAAAACTTAGTCAACACTTGCTCTGTATTTGCTCTCTTGCCTCTTCTCTTTTTTAAAACAAAGACATAAACCCCATATATTTTATATTAAACATTTTAAAGCAGTTATCTTTTGTCTGTAATCACAACTCTTCAATGAAAATCAAATGGGAATACCCGCTGCACTGTTTAGATATGACAGTAACAACATAATGAGATTCTTTCTCAAGCAGAGAATGAAAGGTCAGAGATTACAACATTAGTAAATTCTGGTTTTATATAATTCATGGTCTTTCCAATCAGGCATGTTGCCAATGAGAGCATTTTTAGGGCATATTTATAATGTGAGTTGCAAAACAAAGAAAACTCAGCTCCCAGCAACAAACTTTGAGAAAGTTAAAAAAAGTTTAGACAAAATAGCAAATGATCAGTACATGAACAATCCTCATCCATGTCTGAATAAAACTGCAATGTAATGACAGGTGTCAGTACTGCGGTTGGTGGTATTAATGTGGCTGCTACAACCGTTTTTATGGCCCCAGGAAGACTGCAGTCTTCAAGCCTATGGGTTTCTGGCAAGGTCCCGCAGTGCAGTTAAGCCACACGCTGCTCTCTCAAGCTACATGCCCAGATGGCTTAAAGCTCATCTTTATACAGTTGTAATGCTGCTGGCACTCAGTGCACAGATGGTTCCCTTCAGTCCTGTCAGATTTTCCTGTGAGGTGCTCTGTGTTATGCCAGATTGCAGTGAAGACAAGGAAACAAACCTGGACTGGCTTAACACAGATGCATCAGATACATACTCTAAAATGTATCAGAATAAAGGATCTGGCCTGCTTACTTCTGTTATTAAGTGATCGCATTTTTTACTATTTTAGTCCTTTCTTCTGAAATTAAATGAACTAAAGTTCAAATATCTCCCAGTGTGTGAATTAATTAAATCTGTTTTAATTCCAACTTTGAGACACAGAAAAAAGATTCCTTTCTTAAAATGGTGGAGGACTGCAGAACATCATTAGGAGTTTTGCCATGCATCTCTTGAGCTGCCTAATTTTTACTTTGAAAACTCCCACAGTCTGCAATTGACAGGAGTAATAAGTCTCAAAAAGCTTGCCAAAAATTACCATGCTCCCTTATATATTTTTTTTAAAGTAATATTTGGACCAAAGTATGCAGTGCTGCTAGGTGAGGCAGTTGTTTCTTTAAGCTTATGGACTAGAAAGCTGCTAGGGAGTGTGTTACTCATGTCTGAGCTTGTTCTAGTTACGGGAATCCAGTGCACTGAAATTTTGGGCTTAGCGTCTGGAGCTCGCAGAAGTGCTGCTGAGGTTTGGCCAACTCACAAGAAAAAAAGAGCAGATCTTTCCTTAATAATATATAAAAGTTTTTAAGATATCCCTGCCTGAAAACCTCTGCAACCTGATGAAGAGCTGCAACTTGTACTTGATACTTCTTTAAAAGATACCAATGTTCTCACAGAACAGCAAGACCTACCTACTCGTATGGAAGGTACATCTTCGTTTTAGAGGTCCAGATCCAGTCACCTTTACCTCATGAACAGTCCCACTGAAATTTCTGAAAGTTAACTGAAGAGTAAGACAGGATCCAACTTGAGTAAAGGTATCAGAATACATGCCCAAGCTTTAAGTACGGTCACAATTATCTGTGAACTTTGGAGAAACATCCTTAAAAAAAGTCTCTGAGACTTAAGAAGAACATAGATGTAGGGTAGTTCCTTATGTAGCCTGCATGCCCAAATACATTTGATCAAACATTTTGAAATTATTATGGTTATCTAAAAACATTTACTTTGTTGTTGTTGTTGGTTTTTTTATTTGTAGCATGTAGTTTTAAAAGCTTTTGTTCCATGCTCCTGCTTTTTTTAAATATCAGATTTACAGCCTTAGTTGCTACAGATTGGGCATATCCAGACCCAATTCTTCAGTGTTGATCTTGCCAATTAATGTCATACCCATACAGGGGGAGAAGAGAGCAGTACCACATGCAGCTAAATGAAGTAGCAGCATTTGTTTTATCTACTGCGTATGTGTAGCATTAGTATTAACGAGAGTATCAATTACTGCTCTTCTGTTCTTCAAGAATGACCTATACTGGGAAAAGTACTGCTCAGTTCCTTAGACTTTCCTCTCAGTCCCTGATACTCCGGCCAAAGTGTTGTGCTAATCCTGATAGAAGCCTGTGTCTCCATTGCCTCATACCGTGGGTGGTCATTACCAGCAGATCATTTTTTTTCCAATTAAGCTAATGCTTTGTAAACACATCTGAATTTTATTATCTGCTGTAGGTAAATCTGCAAGGCACAGAGCAATGAGCAGTCTGTCGTTTATTCACTAGAAATGTGATGGATTATCATCTCCATCACACATACCAGTGAGGCATCAGAGGGCAGCAGTCTCCACCCTTTGGCCAGAGAAGAGCCAAACTAAATCATCATGTCTGTAGCTAAAAGTCAGATGAAAA
>NW_008825494.1:140583-160291 GCF_000699105.1 Pygoscelis adeliae | reverse complement strand
GCTCTGAATGTAAGCAAGATTCTCATTCTGGTCCAAAATTGAGCCCCTCAGATTTGGAGATCAGTATTCCAGTTCAGTGAAGCTGGAAATACCAAACATTGCTCGTCATATGCTTTACACACAAGGGCAAGCCGGTGGTGCTACAACTATACACAAAATCAAATGTATGCCTCTAAATCAGCAGGTGTGTGGGCTCAGCATGCTATTTTATGGCTTAACGGAGTGGTCTGGAAGTGGTGATATAGATAAAGGGCTAGCAAGATCTCAGAAGACCTGCTAATTATTATTGTTAATTCTAAGCAGTTTTGCAATGCTTCACTTTGAGCACACAAAAAATATTAAATGAAGAATTAATTGTTGGTATAACTGTATTAGAAGGACTAACGTATTTTTCAGGAATATTTTAAAAGGTCATTTGTAGACAATAGTCTGAGTATTAGGTTTCATTACTGATGCAGCAAATAATATGACTTCCAGTGGCTTATCAAGGCACAGCTCTCTTTCAGTTATTTTAAAGCAAAAGCAAGTTTAAATAAATTTTATGTAATTTTTTTTTGTCAGTTGTTCAGATAAAATGATACAATAAAAGGTTTATCATGTTCTAGGAAAAAAAAATGACAAGCAATAATTTTCATACGATATATCAAAGTGAATTGTTACTAAATTTGGGGATTTTTAAAATATGAGACTACTGTTACATGGGGGCTACAAACGCTGTAAAACAGTAAATTGACTGAAGGTGAAAGGAGTGCTGTAGTAGACACGCGTTAACTTCCCTTCTATGGTGAAAAAAATTTCAGCAAATCAGTTCTGAGTCTGCAGGATCCATTTAAAACTAAAAACATCTGCTCAAGGGTTGTTGAAATGCCACTCAGAACGAATTAATTTTATCTGGAGCGAAAAATACCTATGTAGTGGTTAGGAACGGTTTTGAAAGGATAAACTAACATAAATTTGAAAGAACTGAACTGCAAAAGGAGAGAAATATTGGAAAAGACTATTCCACCTAATTTTTATTTCCTATCCTCACTTATTTGGCTGTGCTAACACAACACAATGCCAGTATCTAGATTTCATCATTCACAATTCACACTGAAGTTCCTCCTTACCTGTAAAACTAATATTTTCCTATTTCCTTTGGTGGGAGTTTTGAAATAATGAATCCCTTCAGATCTCTGTTTGGCATGTTTTATCACATGGTAAGCAAATTGGCAAATTGAGCAACATAGGCTTAACAGTATGTTGTCATTTACATATGCTAAGACACAGGTGTTTAAAAAAATCTTTTGGATACATTCAGGAAAAAAGTCACTTAGAAGAACTGGAAGTACTTAAGATTTGTGATAGTGCTTTTGGCCAAGCTATAGTCTAGTAACTGAAATGTGCCCATCTTTTGCAGAGTCAGATCTGAGGTATTTCTACAGAACCTTTCTTCCGTGCAAAAAGTCTGTATAGAGACAGTCCTATTAGCAGGACCCACACTTGAGGTTTGAACCTATCGCTACTGGTAATGCATTCTTGCAGTGTTGCACACTTGTAGATAAACACTCATAGATTAAGGGAGCAACAAAAATCTAACTTTCATCTGTTTGTTTGTTACAACTAATACCTAAGAAAATCACCTGTGTTTCCAACACAAAGCCCAGAAAATGTTTACAAGTTGTAAATTGTCCTTAACAATGTATTACTGTTATAAATTTTGAGCCTATACTCCACCATTCTTGAGGATATTGAGCTTAACCAATATCACTTGTTCAGAAAGTTTGCCTTTTCCAAGGAAACTTTCTTAATTTCCTGATTAGATGTAATTCTGCACCTCATTGTACCTTGCAAGATAACCTAGGCTGCTTTTCTTGCAAGGACAGATTGTGGTGATTTAGCTGAAGCTAAACTTACACAACTTAAGCAATCTATCTCAGCAGTACATTTCTGTCTAAGTTATGGTTGATTAGATTTTGGCCTTCACAGCCTTGCCTTGGAATTTGATTTGTTTCAGTGATGTCAACACAAAACCACATCTGTGGGCCATAAAAGAGTCTTTACAAAGCTCAGCTACATGGGAGTCACATCAATCAGTCAAGCAGTGAAGCACGTCGCTGTTGGCAAATTCCAGAATAACGTTTACATTTACCTGGTGTCTGCTGTGTTCAGTGTAACATCCTCATTCTCACTTCCTTTTCCTGAAATGAAAAATAACACTCATCCAAAGATGAGGAGAACTAGATGAGATGGGAGGATTCTTTCCTTTTTGTGTGTCTTCTGACTCAGAAGGCAACATAAGCATGTGTAGAAATATACATCTTTCCTGAAAAATCTCATTAATTTCCTACAAAAGTGCAAGACCCAAAATGTCTTTAAAGACGAATTTTTTATTCTATTTAGATATAACCCACCAGGGCAGCTGATTTGTATTTCTCGTTTCTCATGACCTTTAGTCCTTCTGTGTGCCTGACAGCATTTCAGCTTGATGCATGGTGCTCTCATGGATCATTAGCATCTGAGTCTGAAAGTACTTGCTGAGTCCAGAAAAACACTCATTGAGTCCATTGCAATGAAAATGCTGTAAGCTCACATTCACAAACACAAAGGTATCAAGCACCTCTTAAAACTCACTAGGGTGCTTGCCTTCAGTTCTCCAATGGAAAGTTGTTCAAGAACTCCACTTTCCCTCTCATTTCAAGCCTAATGGGTTTATGAGACTTCTGGTGAGCCACTGTCGTGCATCATGGGATGATACAGTCAAGCCGGATCACAGAAGATAATGAAGCAGCCGAGACACAAATACAGCATTGCTAAATAAAGATGTTCTGGGGTTTTTTAGTTCTCAGTCTAAAAGCAGGAAACCTCTTGATTTTCAAAGCCTTTGTTTTTTCAATAAAAGACAACAAACTTCAGGAAGGAGGGAAACTGAATTTCACTTTTTTATGATCTCATTCACCTTTTGACTCTGTTCCTTCCCAAACTCCACTGTGCCCCTCTCCTGTTCCATCCCAGCACATCTTTCCAACCTCGAATACAGACATTTTCTGCACCATTCCCTACCATTTTCTCATGTCAAGTACTTCGGTCCCACAGACTGCAGCTCTTTAATAAGAAAAGCTGTCCTTTGACTTGTGATCACTTTCTTCACCAACACTACACCTACTTTCCCAGTTCAACACTTTCCTCTTTCCTGCCACTTGCAAGGTTCAGAAACCCCCTTCTCCCATATTTACAAATCTGTTTTAACTTGATTCCAGCTGCTCACCCCTAAATTCTTGACACTCCCTCCAGGTTGTAATCCTTGCCTTACAACAACTGCTCCCATTTCAGTCTGCAGTTTGTGTGCTTTTCAGGGCTCTGTTCAAACAGTCCTGTTTGTTTAGCTGCAGCTAAGCCTGCATTTTTTCTGCAGCACTGCCTCTGCCTGCAGTCCGTGCTCTGTAAAGAGCAGATATACAAAGCATATCAAGCATCTGCAAAGCATTTACTCTGAGTAATAGAGAGATGGGGAGGATAGAAGTGCCGAGGTGACACAAGGAGTGTTGTGTGGGAGTGGAGGTTGGCCATGTATACATTGGTATGAGTGCAAGCGTATAAACACATAAAAGTAAAATGAGGAGACAAGCAAAATCTGATCAGAGGATTAATCATTTACCTCCCTTGTAAGATTTAGCAAACCAAATGGAGTGCCCAGTTTTCCTAAGAAATTCTTCCCTCCATTTTCCTCGGGCCCATACTCCTCTGGCTGTGAGTATGGACTGTTGGCAAAAGACCCCTGGTTGAGCAGCCAGGGCGGTGGTACCCAGACACAGCCTTGCCACCCTGTGCACCTGCAGATTAGCTATGTGTGTGGAGCAAGCCAGATGCAGGACACTTTGGATATGCTGCTCAACACCTTGCAGGTGATCTGTACATTTCTTGCAATTCTTGTCCTGTCCAAATATGCTGAACTGACTGCACACTTGCAGTTCAATTTGCGTGGGCCAGTCTTGCCAGAGCTGCTGTGTAATACAGTTTAACTGCATGTGCTCAGCAAATATGTCCAAAAAGTGGCTGGATTTTCTTCTCCAGGCAGGTAGCAAACATAAATAGCAGTCCTTGTAGCTGATGGGGTTAGACCTAAACCCTTCACTCATTTCCTGGTAGGTGTAGGGAGCACCAGTACCTTGCAAGGGATCAGGCTGTGGGCAGACTGCTCAGGAGAGGGAACAAGAGAGATGTTAGCACAGTCCTTTTAGCAGTTTGTTCAATATGTGTATTTCCATACACCCTCAAATCTGACCTAACTTCTTGTTCCACCAAGTTCTTAAGAAAGTCACTATGAATCATCCAGTTAGATGAAGTCATTAGCGAGCATCCAAAAAGGAAGAGAGATGGAGTTCTTTGTGCATTACCTCAGCTATGGCTCCCAGCCCCGCGTGGGGGAAACTGCTTCTGCAAGGGAGCTGGGATGCATGTAAGAGGCTACTGGAGGGTCCTCACCACACCTGCTTGTAGCTCATCCCTCAAGTAACCCCTGGGATCCCCACTGTATGATGCAGACATGTTCCCAATATCCCCTGTGCCTTTGAGGTAGGTCAAAGAGCACATGCTTCATTTTGGCACTTTTCAGTGGATTTCACAGCCTGGATCCCTCACTGAGCCAGCTAAGGCTCAGAGTTTATGGATGCCTCAAACTGAAAAGCTCTCAGATGCTACAATGTGCTATACGTGCCGTTGACCGATTTAGAAATAGGAACATACACACAGGTGGTGCAACAGCTTGTGTTATAAAAACAGCTCATTATGTGCAAAATATTTGATTTATGCAATTCACTAAAACACACTACTGTTTTGAGTTCAATCATCGCTGGCGTATCAGTGCAGCAGACTGGAGTCACAGGAGGAAATGATAATAAACACCTACAAATCTGTAAAACAAAGCAAAACAAAAAACCAAGGCAAAATGTATCTGTACAAAGATTTCTGGCAGCTCTTGAGAGTTGAGTGAAATAGCTTGATCCAATGAAAGACTCAAATATTGGATGCTGACATTATACAGATTCCAGACATATAGGCCCAAGATTATACTTCTAAAAAATAACACTCAATTGCTCATCCAGGCTAGAGATACCCTAACTACATTTTTCTCTCTTTTTTTTTTTTTTTTTTCCATTTTACTTTAACTTTGGGGAATTATTCGGCATCATGCCTTTCTGTGTTCCCAGAATTATCTTGCTCTTACAATTTGCGGAGATTTTCTTCTATGTGCCATTGTGCCTATATGATATATCTTCAGATATATATTCCTTATAAATGCATGCTGCTCATGGATATTTATTTATTTAATAGTTAGATTGACAGGACAGTAACATCTAGACTGAATATTTTCCTCTGCAAATTTTTACATTTTCTATGCAGTTTGTTACATAGCCCTTTTTACTGATTATTTCAATAGCTTATATTTTTTCCTATTTATTAAAATGAGCAATGTATAGTACAAGTAGATAATTGTTTGTTTGGTCTGCAGATTTCAGTAGCCGTTACGTTGTACTCTTTGCACACAGGTTGTTGTTGGCTTCTTCTAGTTCATCTCTAGCACTCACAGTTGCACTATTTTTTTGTATTACAGCTGTTCAACCCCTCTCATTTCTTTACGCTATTTGATGAGCATTACATTTGTAGAGGTATTTCCTGCCCCCATTTTCCTCCTGTGAGTTTCAATTGCTTCTTTTGGCTTGCTGCATGTCTGTTCACTTTTCCATCTCCACAATCATGCTTTATTTTGTCTTTTTTTCTGAACAAGGCAATTTCTCTGTAAAAGCAGTGCAAATTTTAGCTTATTATTTTTACATTATTTAAATCAAAACAATAGAAAGAAAAATAAAAACATGTCAGGAGAGGACTGGAGAATTTAAGGGTTTGTATTATTTCAATGTCATTATGGATATATTTAAAGATATGGATTTTGAACTGGGCCTACATTTTCATTAGATAGGATTCACACTTTCAGTTGTGGTCGTTCTCTGTTTGGGTGTTGCTATTATGTTAACATCAAATTATTTTACAGAATCTTGCAGATCGTTTCTCTCTTGCCATTTATGTCCTTTTTTCAAAGAATATTTCATAAGACTAGGAACCAAGTTAGGAAAACAGTAAGTCTCTGAACTTCTAAGTTAGATCTACACAGCAGTTTTTACTTTTCAGATAATGTTTTGGTTGCAGAATGTCATTGCTTCCACATCAGGATGTCATGTAGAAGCCCATTGCCGTAGAGGAAATTGTTACCATGCCATTGGCATGCTATGATTTTCCGTCACTCGCTACATTGCAGAGAGCCAGCCAAAAATTAGCTAAAAACACAGCAGATTTCTAATGTTTCTATTCCCTTTAACAAGTACTAATGTTTATTATTAACTTGAATAGCATATATTCCGATCTTGCTAAAAATAGCAGTACATACATTGGAAGAGCAGCGTACTGCAGGCCTAATCACAGTTTAAACGCTGAAGACATTCCGTTTTGCACATACACTGAAAAACTGTGGACACATTAAGCCACTTAAATGCTAACCTGTGAGACAAATATGTTGGGGATTGTGCCAACATGCACAGGGACACAGCCCTCAAGCGCATGGGCTGCTGTGGCTGCAGTGGGTTTTGGCGGGCAGATGGGAAGGTCACAAGGAAGAGGAGAGAGGTGGAGACACCACACCACAAACGGGGAGATGCAGGCACCGGGACAAGGATTTGGGGTGGGAGGCAATAGACTGATTCTCACGTTCAGCGTGTGGGACTTGGTGGTCTCAAATGAAAAAAATGTGCGTTGACCCAGGCATGCTCCCAATACAATGACTTTTGATGGACGTGACTTGGAATGAGAGTTCAGCTCTGCTAAAATGTATAACCAGCACCGTGCAGTGCTGTGTGGACCTGGATTTCATGTTTCACTGTTTCCATTACCTCTAAAAGTCAGACCTTTGCTGAATGCACAGTATTTTCTTGACAGCTGCAGAATTCAGTTTTGGAAGACAAAAATAAAAATGAATGTTAAAGCTGGACAAAATCTTCACTATAATCCAATCTGCTACATAAAGGAAGATGTAAGTCATTAAAAAAGAACTTTACTACATTATCCATGAATTCTGCATGCAACCTGTGGTTCTGTTTTGAGATAGGGTTTTCTTTTCATATAGCTAACTAACCTTGGTTAAAAATTTTGGACAACAATAAGTTCACTGTATTCTTTACTACATCTCAGCATGAGAACTTTTGAGATAAAATGTAACTCCTTTCATTTTACTTTTGTTCAGAAGAACCACAAAATTTTACACATTTAGATATTTCTTAGAAAATAAAGAGCAGGCATTATATCAACTCTGGGATGATGGGAACCATGACTAGGTCAGAAAAGTCAGATAGAAAGTTGTAGTTCTTACATAGTTGGTTTCTGAAAGGCAGGATTTTCTTCAAAAGAAAGATTATGATCCAATATATGACCCTTCTACTATAAAGCCAAACACATTAATTTATACTATATTAATCTCTACTATTGAGATTGTAAAAATTTTTATTATAAAGGCAGTACCACTAAAATAATTCCCATTTCCTTTATTTTAATTTTGCTCTGGCAGCGTTTGTCAGAAAGCAATGCAATTTTTGGTGAAATCAAGTTGGCCAGTGCATAACGGAATGCTTGTTTAAGATTTAGGTTGATGTGCAGTTTAACTGCAGTCTCCAATGTGGCCAATTTCAGAGTTCAAGCATGGAAAATGCAGTCAGCTTCTATTTTACAACAAAACAAGAAATGTATCTATAAAAATAACTGTTCTGTCATGATTTCATAATAAAATTTAATTTCAAAAAATTAAGATGTATGTTACAATTTCAAGCTCACCAAAAGTTTTTAAATATAGACTAAACTAAAATAAAAGCCTACAAGACATCAAGACCAATTTTCCTCTGAATGCGAGTGAAGAAAATTAGGTCTCTGAATCCACTACTGAATGTTGGATGTAGTTTTAATAGTTGTTGGATACTGTTTTCCAGATTTCAAATATCAACACTTGATAATGATAACTCTAATGTCCCAAGGAACTCTACCTTAAATTTTGGACTCAAGTATGTATTTTTTCTGGACACATACGTACATATGCTTAAAAACATATGATCAAGAGTAATAAATAAAGTGAAATATATATATTCTTAATGGGTAGCTGGGAGCTATTATATGTAATAAATATCTAGTTGCATAGCTGTCAAACATCACAGTGTCAGCCGTCCTCTTGAGAGACTGGTGTTTTCTTCCAAGCCTGGGTTAGGATGAGAAAAGGTTGCAGCTTGTCATATGGTGGTATTACTCAGTAACTGTGGTTGATATTGTTACACCCTATGTCCTTAATGTTGGTTTGCCTTTCATCTTGGTAAATCTAAACAGGTGAACTTTCCTGCAACAACTTTTGGTGTATAAATAGACCTCAGTGAATAATTTCTGTATGGATTTGTTGACAGCAATGACATTCTTGCATTATTAGGATACACATTATAGACTGTAAAACTGATTAATATTCATGTTTGAACAAAAGGCAGCTATTTTCTTTGGAAATGGAGATACCTGGGTAGTTTCCATGCTGCACAGAGGGGAGCAGCTGGCAGGGGATGCCATGAGAGACGTCCTGCACTCAGCTTACACTTTAGCTTCTCAGTGCAATTACTCAGAAAACTAAAGATTCCTACTCCACATGATTTAGGTGTTGCTGTGTCTGTCACTGAGTTACTACAGGCAGGGAGAGGAAGCAATGTTCAAAAACGAGGAGTTAAAGTGGGAGGCAGGCTGCTGGTGAGAGCCCACCATCCCTCTGTGAAAGGTAGCCTCCAGGAAAGGCAAGGCACAAGTAGCACAGGGAGGCTTTGACACTAATCTGACATTAGCTATGGTTTTCCTCTGGCAGAATTATTTTATTGAACTAGCAGATTTTTCCCCCTTTTTGTTTATCCTTTAAATCACATGCAGGAGTTACAGTCTTCATTTTGCCAAAGAGTATGTCTTTGGAAAATATATAAAATTTGAAAAAATGTGATATAATTTAAACATTATTTTCCTGAGGAGAAAAGTGCTACAAAATAATTAACAGCAGAGTGCCTTAAGAATCCTACAATTGATTTTACATTTTGTTTGTTTGCTTTTCAGAGCTGGCAAAGCTCATGGAATAATGAAGTGGTGACACACATCATTCAAAATCAATCAAAACTCGTGATGGCTGAAAACCCTCTCAAAATAGTGAGAAAGTTCAGGCTGGGAAATGAACTGACTCACAATAACATTCATCTAATGCCAGACAAATGTGGTAAGAAATAAAACGAGTTTGTGAAAGAGAAGAGATTACAGTGCCACTGAATAAATAAATAAGATTTTCCTAGCTGGAACATCGTTCTCAGTTCTAGTCACAACATTTTGTGTAATAGTCACAGAGATAAAATGATACAAAGGCATGTGATACTGCTGTAAAAGTCTCAAGTGGTTTCTTTAGACTTTTTTAGGTGAAGGAAATATCAAAGAGATTGGACCTGTTTCCTGTTAGCATAGATACATAATGTGAGACTGAGGAAAAACATATGGAACCTTCTCGAAGAGGTAGCTAAGATATTTATTCACTCTTGTATTACAGCAGTAAGGGACTTCCATTGAATCTGAGAACAAATGGATTATAAATGATTTAAAAATATATAATCAACCCACAGAACTGTGGGCCACAACATTAAGAGCATAAAACCCTCAAGCTTTAAAATGTAAGTCAACTCCTTGGTGGCCGGAGCCAAGGGAAAGTTCTCAATGGGTTCATGCGTCTCCGATTGCCTGTTGTGTTTTTGTTAGATGCACCCGTAACTGGCTGCTGTTAGAGACAAGATACAGTATCACAGATCTGATGTGGGATGAGAAAATCTGTGCTCCACTGTTTTCTTAAGAGGAAGGAAGAGTTCATTAACACACAGGAATCTGCTTTTGAATCACTCTTTGCAGGAATGAACTTTTACGCCCTCCAGTAGCTGTTCCAAAGGCAGGAGTTCTCCACTTAATGTGAAACAGGTCTCGGAAAATATGGCCAGAGAAAGCAAAGGAATAGCAGAAGTACTGACATGAGCTGAACAGATAGTGGGATCCAGTTATCTTGTTGCTTTCAATAAGGAATGTTGGGATAAATTAAGTACACAATTGAAATTCGGATCTCAAAATACATGTGAGATCTAAGTGCTTTTGGGTGTCCAAAATTGTTAATTTCATGGGAATTACCAAAAAGGGAAAAATTCTGAATTCTAAAACCACAATATCATGTGTTTAAGACTTCACAGTGTTTATTGCCTCAGAAGGTATGAGATTTCTTCATGTTTTTAGTATTGCTTCTTGTGAATGTTTGTTGGGTTTTTTTTTAGATTTTTCAGATTGGCAATGAAGTTATTTATAAATCAACACTATGAATTGTTCCTCCACAGTCCACAGCATGCAGGCAAGAATAATCTTTGCCTTGCTCTTCTCTCTCTCTCGCTTCTGAATAAATTGTTTGGCTTGCAGTTCATCCTTTCCTTTTTAAAATAAACTTTTAAGATTTCTCAAGTACTGCTGTAGAGTCTGATCCCGAAACCAACAGAAGCCCAAGCAAAGAATCGCATCAGTCTCAATAAGCTTTGGATTAGCCGTACAATACACTATTAATCACTTTTTTCTTTTGCACAGGCCTGCAACCACTTTGCTACCATGTGGAGGATATCGATGTGGAAATACTTTGCAAGAAAAATTAGCAGAGAATGTAGAAGGTCTTGCAGTAGTACCCAATTAAAAAAAAAAAAGAAAGAAAAAAATACTGGAGAGGTTATTATAACAGCTGCTTTCTGTATTGTTACATTTAGTGACTGGATGTCTAATAGCTTAACATAAAGGAGAACAAGTTTGCTTCCAAATTTCTCCTCCTACATAATTACATTTAGAGTATGGGAAATTTTGAACTTGTGAGAAGATATGTTTATTACATAAATATGTCACGTGAACATCGTGTGTTATAATTGTTCAACTTCATTGTCATTTCCTTGACCTTTTTCAGGAGAGAAGATCAAACTAAAAATGAAAACTGAGGAAAAGACAAAAAGATCCAAATGTAGTACAAGCCCCTCTATTTTTGCCAAGTTTTCCAGCACAGCACCCAAGGGGTTGATCCTAGCCAGAAGAGCACTTTGGCAAACAGAAGTCTTAAATAGCAGACACATCTGCTGGGAAATTTTGGCTGTTGATAAGCCAGAGAGACCTGGTTAAGGACCAAGTAATTTTAATGTCTGCTGAAAGACATATATTTCTGAGCTGGTTTGGGATTTGGGGTATTTCACTGTCAAACTGATGATCTAACAGTGAGGGTGTACAAGACACAGAGATTTCCAGCATTACTGTAACTTACCGAACATTGTAGTATAATTATTAATAAAACAAAGCGCTGTGATGACTTGTGAAGGAATGTGGTCTCAGTTACCCTAACACCCTGGGGTCATTTAAAGAATACAGTATTATTCAATATTCGTGTGGAAAAAATTCCAAAATATTACAATTGGTTTTTTTTGCAACAGCTACATGTGCTACATAATTTCTTTACAATGCTTATTTTGCTCTGGAGGGAAAGTCTATGTATTACTTTATACTTCTCTAGTACCCTGCACCTTAAAAATCAAGTACTTGCCAAACATTTATGAACTATACTTCCTAGCCTCAAAATACATACTAGGAGGCAGTGTTATTGTCTCTATTTTTCATGGAACATAAAGTGAAATATTCATGATTAATCACAAGAACATCGTTGTCATGATGAACTTAGCCTCTTTGGTGCATGAGTCACCTTTTTGTTGAATGTGCTGTACCTAAAATAATGGAGCTTTAACTCCTGCCTGGGGGTGTTACTGGGGTATAAATAACAATAGTTGGGGAAGAAACCTGTAGCAGAAACAGAAATATAGGCCTCGGGATTTTCAGCATCCAGCGTTTCCTTGAACAAGATGACCCATCTTCACTTTACTGGATAGTTAGTCAGGCCTGTTTAATTTTTAAGCATAAAAGTACAGTTCTTTCTTGGCAGGTATCTTGAGGTTAGATGGTAGCCATTGTTGCAGGAGGTGCAGACACTCCCTTTTAAAACTATTGTTCATGACTTTGCTGGAAATAGCTCAGTACGGTGTAGAGCTGTGGGTTAAAGGGTGCTCCGTTCTGACCACACTGCTGCCGTTCTCTTTAGTGAATGCAAAAAAACCCAGGACGCCTGGGGCCTTTTGCTTAGGTGACCAGTGTCAGATAGACTTGTAAAAAGATACAGTTCACCTGCGTTTCATTAGCAGAATGAAAAGGGAGCTTATCCAGCTCCCCTGCTGTGAAGGGCAGAGCTAGCGCAGAAGGCCACCCTGCAGTTCCTGCCCATGATTTCTTGGCCAGTTTTTTCAGTAAACACTCATTTTTTGAGTGGTTTCATTGCTCAGTAGGTTTCTCTCACTAATGAGGGAGTCTTAATAGGCAGGAAATCTAGAAAAAGAAATAAACCATGTCCTCCAGCATTCAGTCAAGGTGAAGGGACCTCTAGCCATGAGAAAGAAGGACCTGCTTTGGCCTGGCTTTGTTTGCTGTATCCTGGACCTTAGTTATTTCTAGGGGATTTTATTCCACAGGTGTTTGCAAGGAGATTACTTTTTGCACGCTTAGGAAAGTCTTGCTCTTGACGAAGTATAGCTTTGTCAAGGTGTATTAAGAAGTAAATAACATAACAGGGTGTAATTATGGGTTTTTGAAAACTAAGGCAGAGTTTAAGTAGTGTTATCCTGTTGATGAGGGATGGGAGGGCTGAAGAGAGGTGATCAAAGGGCTCGACTGCTTTGGGCAAATCCAGTTTATTCCTGTAGGATTACGCATTTAAGTATTTTGGAGAAAACTTTTGTTTCCTGAAGAAATAGGTAAGTTACAAGTATTTAACAAGCTTGACATCAATGACATCTTTTTGGCTCTTGCCACCTCTATGACCACTATTAAATGTTTTTCTGCATTCCCAGGTACTGACGCTTTGTACTTTAGTCTCAGTTAAATACACTGTAGCCTACCCACAATAAAGTTGCAGAAAATGCTGGGAGATCAGAAAGTTGAATTTCTATCACCTCCACAACTAAAATAACTGTAATAGTCCCTCTGAGATTCTGTACCTGCTGTATACCTCTGAGTTTCTAACACAGTGTTTAAAAAAGAGGCTTTGAAACATGATCCTTGCTTTGCAGAAAGCACTATAACCATGCTCTGGAAAAATAAAAACCTGCACCTGCCCATTACCTTTGACCATCCCCCAAATGGGTGCAAAAGGTAAAACTGCAAGACTTCCCTCTCACACTCACATGAGCAACGAGCTGAAGAAAAAAGATGTGTAAGCACTCCTCTCCTTGTTATTGCATAAGCTGTCCTAGTACACCACGCAACTTTCTGCCAAGTCAGAAAGGACACTTCTGATGTGATATTTCTGCAGCCATCAAGGATTTCACAGACAGCACTACACACCATGCGTTGGCTGCCCAGATCTTGTGAAACATTTGCAGGGGCAAGGGCTCCTCTCTAAAAGAACAGTCCCAAACATCTGATGTAAAAAGTTTGTTCATGCATTTGGTAGTCAGAGTTTTTCTACGATGTCTTGCAGGCTATTCGTTAAGACACAAGTATCTTTTATAGAGACAGCATTAATGGAGCAGTAAAAGTAAGAGTATGTGCTCAAATGCCTCATAGCTGTTTATTGACCCAGTTGTCAATGCTGTTTTCCAAAAGAAGATGGCTGAAACACTGCTGGAGCTGCTGCAGTCCATCTGGTGAGTGGGGAGTTGCAGAGAAACACCAACCTTCACTGCCAAGACTAGTAGATGCAGTATTTCAGTGTAAGTAATAAAGTTGTGCCTGAGCAGTTCCTCTGGGTTATTTCATCAACATGATGATGTTCACCTGACTGAAACAGGGCAGACGCACTTAATGAAGATCTTCATGAGGCACTGGACCTGTGCCTGTCAGGAGGATTAAGTCAAAGAAAAGAACTTGGGCAAACTGCTGACCTGTGCTTTGGCAGAGGCTCATTACAAATTTGAAGCAGGAGAGAAAGGGCCCAGCAGCCCTTTCAGGCTCTGGGAAAAAGAAGCACAAGCAGAAAACACTTGCATTTTATTTGGACCTCAGCTGCTTGGAGGAGGTTATATGATGGAATGAGCAGGAGGAGAATGAGTTCATTCCCTCTGAAGGGGCAGAAATCCAACTCTTCATACAGGGAAAGGAGGAGCTTTTATTTTAACCTGCTGAGAGTAGCCAAGGAATCCAGTAATTATTCTGGCCAGGTTTATGCTAAAAGGACATTGTCAAGTACTTTATAAAACAGATTATAAAACTCTTCAGCACTTCAGTGCTTTCTCTTAAATGCATGAAAATAATTCTTCCATTACCAGTTGCAGTCTTCACCATTTGGCAGCAATCTGTTCCTCCTCCCCACTTTAATTTATATTTAAAAAATGCCATTACACATGCATTATACATTGAATCTGTTCTTCAGTGGCTTGTAAGTTCACCTCTGCCTATCTGCTCCACAGAGAACCAAGTTTCAGCATGAAGTTATTACATCTAGATAAAGGGAGGAAAAAAAGTGGTAAAGGGAAAATAAATTAAAATGTTGGTAACAGAATTGCATGTTTGAATACTCCTTTGGCCATGATCATCATTACGAAAGCTCACATGATGCAGAAAGATTATTGCTTAAATCACGTGCTTTACCCCCCTGAAGGACAGGTTGTCAGAATTGCATTTAGCAAACAATAACCTCAGCCATAGGAGCTAATGGGAGGGAGAGGGTTGATGACAGGGCCACAGGATGGTTAGGAAGTAACTGTAAATGGAGGAGAGTTTGTCTTCCATGATGAGGAGTGTGTCCTATGCTAACCTCCATGTGCCTGCGTGTATGTGTAAGGGCGGTTGAAAAGGAGGGATGCAGCTCCCTTAGCCTCTTCTAGTAAATCTGTCACCACTAAGTGAATTGAAAATTAACTTCTGGTGAAAGGGCAGCTCCAGAGAATGGAGAGTTACCTCTCTATTCCCAAAGCCCCTCACCCCCTCTTTATCCCGACACGTTACTTTATTATATGAAGTTTCCCAATATAGGGATCAACTCCGTGTTCCTTTTCACTGTTGTGAATTCAGTTGTTGTGTTCTTTCCAACCCTGCCATGGCTCCAGGGAGCCTGCACTGTGTCCCCTCTCTGGTCTGCAGGAATGGCATCCTTCGAGACACTGGATCTCAAGCCTTTACCTCTCCTGGTGTAGAAAAACCTGATTCTCTCATAATTTGAGTCAGTCTTGGTTTTCTGGGTCTGCACAGCAGCTCCTGGGTTTCTCTTGGGAGCTGGTGGCAGCTTTCTTCAGGCAAGGTATTTATTAGGAGCTGCTATCTGCACAAACACAGGGTGGGGAAGGGCTGGCTAAGAAGCAGCTTTCTAACAACAACAAAAAAATAGATCTGTGCTTACTGTGGCACACAAGCTGAATGTGAGCCAACAGTGTTGTGAAAAAGGCACTCTTAGGAGGCATATTGTCTGCACAACACATTAAGTAGTCCTTCAAGTCTTCTTGAAGCTCTTGAAGCCTCAGCTGGAGCACTAAATATTATTTGGGGTACTGTAATTAAGAAAGGATGTGAACCAGCTGGACAGAGACCAGAGAAGAACACTGAGAATGATCAGATCTACGAAAAAAAAGGGCTTCAGGAGGGTGACTGGGCAGGGGTGGCTTAGCCTAAAAAGCAAGAAAACTGAGGGGAACATGATAACTGTCTTCAATGTATCAATTGAATACAGAAGGGAATAAAAAAATCTTTTTACGTGCTACCTATAATAAATAACAGGTCTGTATTGCAGAAAGTGAGATTAATTGAGACAAGAGCAAAAACATTCTCATTGCCAACAGTCGTAAGTCTGTGGAATAATTTATCCAGTAAGTGTGTAAAGTCTTCCCCAATAAAAGTATGTATAAACAAACTTGTTAAACAGACGCTGATGAGAATGACATTATCTGCAGATGATGGAATAAATGACATCTCAAATTTCCTTCTATTCCTATTTCCTACGTGTCTTTGTTTTTTTCATCTTAGCTATAAGAACAAAGCACAGTAAAATGCAGGGCTTTTCAACAAGTCCATATATATGCATTTCACATTACTGTCTGCCCACACTGTGTTGAAAAGGAAGGTACGCCCAAATTCTTCAGACTGCTCCAGCGTGCATCATTGTATACCAATCTGAAAGCCTTCCTCCTGGAAAGAGAGAGTGACTTTTTATCTGACCTGCGTCATTAGTTCTCTGAGTCAAAATAATTTCTCAATCTAGCCTTTAAAGTGTAGCAATGTAAATGAATAAATATGACATTTCTTCAAATGAATTTAATCTATAGAAAATAAGACAAGTGGATTAGAGGGTTACTGTCAGGCCAGTTCAGGCTTACTGTTTAGCTTTTGTGGAAAAACTAAATGTGACAGGTGTAACCAACCTGTTGCAAGTTGAATCATTGTGATATCTCTGTTTAGTTCTGATGGTAGCATGTCTCCTCTAAGCCTTAAAACCATATTATGCAATTGAATTATGTGGTGTGCAAATCACTTAGCTTCATAGCAATAGCACTTGTAATTTACCTTCTGTTTAAAGTACAATCTTTAGAGCAAAGGAGATCAACTGATTTATAGAAAATTGTATTTCAAAATATGTTGTTATGTTCTACTTACCTATAAGACCAATACAATTGAAAGTTTGTTTAGAATATGCATTGATTTCTGAATCAATTTTCTGCAAATCAGTCAATCCAGAGGGCAGATGTCAGCCAGGTCCCACACAGGCGCTTCCATGTAGTCAGTGGAAAGAACAAGGTATGTCCAGGCTTGCCTGCCATGCTCTGGTGTGACAAGTCTCCTTCCAAAGGTTCCCAGTTTTCCTCCATTTTCTACAGAAGATAAGCTTCCAAGTCTGAGTTAGTTATTTCTCAGATGTCCTAAGTCAGGTGAGAATAAATATTTTGAATTGGTACCAAGCAGTCTGATTCTCAGGAACTAACTATGAAGCAAAAAATATTCAGTATCAGAAATACTTATTTTTACCAGGAAAAGCAGAGTAGTCAGAGCCAGGCTTTTCTCAGTGGTGCCAAGTGACAGGGCAAGAGGCAATGGGCACAAACTGAAACACATGATATTCCAGCTGAACACAAGAAAAAAATATTTTACTGTGGGCTACATTTAATCAATCAAGGAATTTTTTTTTTTAATTTTAGCTAGAGTGTGTGGTATATTTTAAAACCCCTGGAGACTCCAGACTATTAGGAGTGAAGCTATCATATCTACCTACTCTGTCAAAAAGCTGAACAGTCCAAAGAGATAAATTAAACTGTTTACAGAACATCTGTTTTAAAAGCAAACAACTAAAGCACCCACCAGGACTGAATCACACTGGAAATGTAGTAAATGTGTTTCTAGCAATTTCCTATATAGAAAAGATTATTTGTACTTCCCAGTCTATAGGTATCTTTACTTAATATTATGTATGTACATTTAGATAGACGGGGGAAATCTAAATGAGAAACCAAGTATTTCCTTCCTAATTTTTGCTTCCCAGTATCTATTTTGAAAAAAAAAAGCCTGATGTTTGTTTTAAGACTTGGAAAACTGTTCTCCATGGAAGATAAATACATTTAATGCAGTCCCTTGAAGTTATACTTGTTTAAAGTAAAGTAAATATGGTCAAAATTTCAGACTGAAGTTTCCATTTGATATACGTACAGGCCAGAAACATTCTGCAACATTTATTTCTACTCAGTCCAGTATATACTTCTTCTATTTTGAGAAATCTAAGATAAATTTTCATATTAAAAACCCCAACCTATTAACCTCCAGCCACTTTAATTCAAAAGAAGCAACCAACACTTTATCAAAATAAGGTATTAAAAGGTTACTGGAAGTTCATGTTGATGCATTTCTCTGTAACAGAAGACAATTATTAAACTTGTTATGTACCACAGAGAAGTGAAATGACATGGAAGACCTCCAAAGTTAGAATTAAATTTTAGACATATTCTGTGAACTTTTCAGATTTCCCAGTTACAGTATTTCAAGGAGTATTTATAAAGGTAGACAGCACAATTGTTCTTATAGAAGAGACTCAAGAGAGAAAATACGGCCTCCTAGGAAACTGGTAATTCACACTCTGCAAACACAGATGAAATCTATGCAGGGATACTGATATAAATCTCTGTACACAGCATCAAGGTTTGGCTCAAGATGATGCAAAACAGCTATCTGGAAGTAATAGTTTCTATGAGGATGAAGAATGTATGTGTGTTTGGTCAGAAGTGCATGTATTTGACAATCTGACAAGATCAGCCTTACACATACAAATTCTGATCCTGCAGTGTTTATTTATAGCATTTATCACAACCTTATTTAGTAGGACAATTCACGTATGTAAAATTTGCAGGATAACTGCAGGATGTGCATTTCCTAAGACAGCCTGGCAAGACACTAGTTTCACCCTTGATTTCCTGACTTCCTCCCTAAGCTTAAAGAGTTCTTGCTGCTTTTTATTTATCACCTTCCAAATCTGCAACATTTCAGTCACAAAAATAATTTTGGAATGCAGAAATTTATTTAAAAAGGCAGTTTAAAGGAAACAGATATAATATATTACTAATGGTATGTATCTGTAACATTTTGCCATGAAGGAGCAGTTTGTTTATTTGAAGCGCCCTGTCTTGGAGTAGTAAGTTCCAAAAAATCATGCAGTATTCCTACATGGTTTGTTCTGTGATCATGTCTGACAAATCATAATTGTATGGCATTTAATTCTCTAAATTGTTAAGAGATTTACATGAGTTCTTTAAATAAATACAGAATTAAAAATGGCAGCTGAGGTTGCTTCTAGTCATTCTTAGTACATAGCTGCATCAGTAATGTTTATTTCCATCTTCTTATAAGAATATTCACAAGTACTGTTAATAAGGACTAGAAGTACATGGCTTCACAAAGGGCAAATCATGCCTGACTGATCTGGTGGCCTTCTACGATGGAGTGACTGCATCAGTGGGCAAGGAAAGAGCTACAGAAGTCGTCTACCTAGATTTCTGTAAGGCCTTTTATACAGTTCCCCGCAACATTCTGGCCACTAAATTGGAGAGATATGGGTCTGATGGATTGACTGTTAGATGGATAAGGAACTGGATGGATGGCCACATCCAAAGAGTTATAGTCAATGGTTCAATGTCCAAATACAAACCAGTAATGAGTGCTGTCCTTCAAGGGTCTGTACTGGGACCAATATTATTTAATTTCTTCATCAATGACATAGACAGTGGGATCGAGTGCACCCTCAGCAAGTTTGTAGATGACACCAAGCTGAGTGGTGCAATTGGCATGCCAGAGGGACGGGATGCCATCCAGAGGGATCACCTGGACAGGCTTGAGGAGTGGGCCTGTGTGAACCTCATGAAGTTCAACAAGGCCAAGTGCAAGGTCCTGCACCTGGGTCGGGGCAATCCCCAGTATCAATACAGGCTGGGGGATGAAGGGATTGAGAGCAGCCCTGCTGAGAAGGACTTGGGGGTACTGGTGGATGAAAAGCTGGACATGAGCCAGCAATGTACGCTCGCAGCCCAGAAGGCCAACTGTATCCTGGGCTGCATCCAAA
>NW_008825494.1:137727-140132 GCF_000699105.1 Pygoscelis adeliae | reverse complement strand
GGAGAGAATCGGAAGGGTAAAAGTGAGAAAACTCGTGGGTTGAGATAAAGACAGTTTCATAGGGAAAGCAAAAGCTGCACACGCAAGCAAAACAAAACAAGGAATTCATTCACTGCTTCCCATGGGCAGGCAGGTGTTCAGCCATCTCCAGGAAAGCAGGACTCCATCACGCCTAACGGTGACTTGGGAAGACAAACACCATCACTCCGGACGTCCCCCCCTTCCTTCTTCTTCCCCAGCTTTATATGCCGAGCATGACGTCATATGGTGTGGAATATCCCTTTGGCCAGTTTGGGTCAGCTGACCTGGCTGTGCCCCCTCCTAGCGCCCCCCCCCCGTGCGCCTGCAGCCTTCTCAGTCGGTAGAGCATGAGATGCTGAAAAGTCCTTGACTAGTGTAAGCACTGCTTAGCAACAACTAAAACATTGGTGTGTTATCAACTTTGTTCTTGTCCTAAATCCAAAACACAGCACTGTACCAGCTACTAGGAAGGAAATTAACTCTATCCCTGCCGAAAACAGGACAAAGGGGTAATGGTTTTAAACTGACAGAGGGCAGATTTAGATTGGACGTAAGGAGACATTTTTTATGATGAGGGTGGTGAGACACTGGAACAGGTTGTCCAGAGAGATTGTGGATGCCCCATCCCTGGAAGTGTTTGAGGCCAGGTTGGATGGGGCTTTGAGCAACCTGATCTAGTGAAAGATGTCCCTGCTCATGGCAGGGGTGTTGGGCTAGATGATCTTTAAAAAGCTTCTTTAAAGAATCTTCCAACCCAAACCATTCTGTTATTCTATGGTTCTATGGTTCTATGATTCTAAGTACTTACAGCCTTAATTTTCAAACGGGCTCATTAGCTTAAGCTCTCCATTTGATACTTATGTCGTCTTAAAAAACACTTCTCAGAGACTGGGGAAGAACCTCAGATGCCTCTCTTGTTTATATGCAGTTGGCACGTGCCCTAAACCATACATAGGAAGATTGGGACAAGTTTCAGACAAGTAGAAAATGTTCAAATGGAGCAAAAAGATCTGGGTAGAAGACAGGGAAGGGGACAGAAATAAAATATGTTAATTCTTGGCATAGTAAGAATTAAATACCCTGCATCAGTTATGCCTTTTTGCATTATCTGAGTAAGTTTTTTAATGATAGGACTTTACGCTTATAGGTTTGCTACTTTGGGTCATCTCAGAGATTAACAATGGGAAAAAACGAAATTATTGTTGTATACTTTTCATATTCAGGGTAATACTGTGATGGCTTTATTGGTCATAAATCAAATAATATTATCAGTTCAAGTAGTATGTTAAACAAACAACACAATTCAGTCACCACCACTCATACTGAAAAGTATGAAATGATCTCCCAGTTACCCACTCTGACTTTTGCAACATGTGTTTTAAATTTATACATGTAACTGAAAGGAAATGAGCATGTACTCCAGAGCACAAAGTAAAATATTTCTCCAGCTATAGTGATGCTCTTTGTATTTTATTAACAGGTAAAATAGAATTGAGTCATCTAAGAAAAAAACAAACATACAGTCTCTGCTCTGATGTTTGCATAGCAAGAGTAGAGGAGGAAGTAACTCCTGAAATTCATTTTTAGAAGTCAGATTGTTAGCAGAGCAGTGTTGGCTGGTCAGAACTCATTATTCAGATGCTATCACACTATTTGCTTGCTTGATCACTTTTGAAGCACATACAGAAAGTGAGCTCTGATGTACTGGGAAGGTCCTTGCCAAGAAAAAGGTTGTCCCCAGTACTGCTTCTCCTTTCATGAATTATAGTGGCTTTGTTCTGACTGAATGCAGTGGCAGAGACCATTTGAAATGAAAAAAAAATGTTTTGTGCTCTTTCCAAAGTAGGCTCTGGTAAAACCGACAGAAAAGGGAATGAGCATGGAAGTAGTAAGAGAAGCCTGACTGCTCACTCTGAGTGTGGTGTATAGAATCATAGAATAGCTTCCAGCAGGATCTGTTCCATGACCTTCCCATGCACAGAGATGAGGCCTCTGTGGTGTTTTTGCCTGACTTCCTCTTTGTTGGGAGGCATCGCTCCTGAGCTTGGAGGAGGTGATCCTTGAATATTACCCAGCTTTCTTGGGCCCCTCTTCCCTCCAGGGCTTTGTCCCATGGCACTCTGCCAAGCAGATCCCTGAAGAGGATAAAGCCTGCTCTCCTGAAGTCCAGGGTAGTGAGCTTGCTGTGTGCCCTCCTCGGTGCCCTAAGGATCTTGAACTCCACCATTTCGTGGTCACTGCAGCCCAGGCTGCCCTTGAGCTTCACATTCGCCACCAGCCCCTCCTTGTTGGTGAGAACAAGGTCCAGCATAGCACCTCTCCTTGTTGGCTGCTCTACCACTTGGAGAAGGAAGTTATCATTGACGCATTCCAGGAACCTCCCG
>NW_008825494.1:111786-135210 GCF_000699105.1 Pygoscelis adeliae | reverse complement strand
AAAAACAGTTTAATAATTGAAATAAAATGATAATAATAATAATATGATAATAATGTAATAATAATACTAGACAAAGCAAGTGATGCACAGTACAATTGCTCACCACCCGCCCACTGATGCCCAGCCAGTCCCCGAGCAGCGGCCCCCCCGGCCAGCTTCCCCCAGTTTATGTACTGAGCATGACGTCACATGGTATGGAATGTTTCTTTGGCCAGTTTGGCTGTGCCCCCTCCCACCTTCTTGTGCACCTCCAGCCTTCTCAGTCAGTAGAGCATGGAAAACTAGAAAGTACTTGGCTAGTGTAAGCACTACTTAGCAACAACTATAACATCGGTGTGTTATCAACTTTTTTCTCCTCCTAAATCCAAAACACAGCACTGTACCAGCTACTAGGAAGGAAATTAACTCTATCCCTGCTGAAACCAGGACACGGGAGTAGCTCCTCCCAATAAACTGCAGCGCAGTCAGACTGCAGTCTCTGGCTGATGTGTAAATATTCACCATTTTGGTAGGTGGTCTGTTTGTAATGCTCATAGCATTCTATTTCATAACATGGAAACAGTAAAGTTTTTAACTGATTCTTTCTTTCACCTCTTCTTGTGGGTCAGGTTGCATGACCTTTTCTATGTGTCGATGTTTCTTCTTTTCCCTTTCACTGAAAACAAAATTCATAGGGCTCTAGGATCATGACTCCCTTCCATGCTGGAAAACATTGTAAGAGTTGCCTAAGCTATTTCAGGTACTCAGAATGCCTTTGTGTTAATGTGGTGCTGTGTCCCAGGAAATTACTTCGAGTACATGCCGTCTGGCATAGCTCTACTCTGTCTGAACCTGCAGCAATATCTCTCCTCTGCTGACCAGGTTAACAGATATGGTTTGGTACCGTCTCAACCATCAGTGGGGCACAGTGTAGAAGACCTTGAATTTGATTATTTAGCAGCCTTTCTGCCTTAAATCATTAAAACTCACTTAGGTCTGTATGGTGGAGTTCAAAAATTAAATTAAAGATGGGTTGAATATTTGGAGCTTTTCGGATCAGCCTCTCCTTTTTCTTCAGATTTTCGTGTCAATTGCTTTTGGCAGGAAAATCTTTAGACTTTCAAAGATGACAAGCAGATCTCTTTACAACTGGATTTTTTTCACAATAAGAGAATTCATCTTCTTTCTTCATCTGTATCATGAAAAAAAGGCTTGAAAATGATGAGAGAAAAAAAGAGGAAAGTGGGAAAAGAGAAAGAGGGGAGAAACCCATTTACCTAGAAGTACCAAATTGTCCTGTGGTCATGAAATCAGTGTCTTGTAGCTCAGTTAAACTGAAGTTGCTGGCATAAACCAAGCAGAAGTGGAAACTGAATCTCAGGTGCCCCCATTGCAGGTGGGTGCTGTCATTGCTGGGCTACTTGCTGGTCCGGGAAATATATCTTCTCCTCTCTGCTGTTGAGCAGTCATTCCACTCTGGGTGAATTTGTCTCATACAATGCTGCACAAATTGATTCTGACACATCTCTAGTTTTGAAGAAAATGTTCTTTATTTGTTTTTGTGGTCAACTGTACACACATTTTTAGAATAGAATAGAATAGAATAGAATAGAATAGAATAGAATAGAATAGAATAGTTTGGATTGGAAGGGACCTCTAAAGGTCATCTAGTCCAACCCCCTGTGCTGTGGGCAGGGACATCTTCAACTAGATCAGGTTGCTCAGAGCCCCGTCCAACCTGACCTGGAATGTTTTCAGGGATGGGGCATCCACCACCTCTCTGGGCAACCTCTTCCAGTGTTTCAACACCCTCAGCGTAAAACATTTCTTCCTTCTATCTAGTCTAAATCTACCCACCTTTAGTTTAAAGCCATTCCCCCTTGTCCTGTCGCAACAAGCCCTGCTAAAAAGTTTGCCCCCATCTTATAAGCCCTCTTTAAGTACTGAGAGGCTGCAATAAGGTGTCCCCAAAGCCTTCTCTTCTCTAGGCTGAACAACCCCAACTCTCTCAGCCTTTCTTCATAGGAGAGGTGTTCCATCCCCCTGATCATTGTCGTGGCCCTCCTCTGGACCCACTCCAATAGGTCTGTGTCTTTCTTATGCTGAGGGCTCCAGAGCTGGACGCAGTACTCCAGGTGGGGTCTCACCAGAGCAGAGTAGAGGGGCAGAATCACCTCCCTCGACCTGCTGGCCACACTTCCTATCCATGCTTTCTATCCAGCAACTCTTGTGAAACTACTAATACTGCTACACCAGCCAGCTAGAGTAAAACTGTCTGTCCATGATGGAAGAAAGTTATTGAGATGTCAGTAGGGATTCAAAAAGATGGAGAAAATGATGGAATTGTGGCTGAAATCCAATCTATGGAAAACTAATTACATGTGAAACCATTACATAAGGCATATGTTTCTGTTCATTTCCTTTGTGTACTAAGTCAGTTTGACTTGATTGTAATATTATGGGAAGGCTTTTATCATCTACAGTACAGCTCACTCCAGGCTTAAGATTAGAAAGTGGTCTTATAACAGTTCAGTGAAAGTAATCTGTGTTATTGCTCACTGGAGAATACTGTCATTTTAAGAAAAATGCAAAGTTCAGAGGTCACAGTTCCAGGAAGGTGGAAGAAGTCTTATCCTGATCCCTATTGCCTTTAGCTTAGGAAGAATTATGGAGAAGCCTGAAGTAGTCTACCTACTGAGAGCAGGGCAAGTACACATCTAAAATACTTGTAGACCACCCCACTTTTGCCTTTTCTACAAACATTCACATCTGTGCTCTCTGTCTGGGAGGAACAGATGTGCAGAATAATTAATACAAGTCCAAAACAGTAGGAGACACCCCTTGATCTTGATTGGAAACACCAAGTGCAGCAGCATGAGAATATGCAAAAGTGGTTTGTAGAGCAAAAAAAAAGAACCGTCCTTCAGCTGCCTTCTCCAGCAAATATTTCCTGCCCCTGAATTTCTTTCAAGAAAGAACTTTTCTCTAGTAAAAGTCTCTTGAGAAGATGTCTGATCTTGTAAGGCAGGAGAAAGAAAAAACTGAACTATGAAAAATGAATTAATGGAATTAATAGTAATTCTCATCAAGACATTCCTTCCATTAAAAAAACACAATATAAACATGTAATTAAGCATGAATATTGTGACTATATGATGAAAAAATAATGACATCTTTATTAAGGTAGATAATTCATTCCACAGATTACAGTCAGTTTGGGCTCTAATTCATTTATTCCAAAAAGCCTAATATAAGCTTGATTTTATGCAGTCAAAATATCTAGAGGACCCACAAAGTGAGGAAAGGCATGTGAACCTATGTGTACATATTGCTGTTTTTGTATCTGCTTACTTAACTGTTATATGAAAGTCAGGTGCACCAGCAGAGTACTTAAAAGCCTGAGCATATGGTAAATTCTTAGATTATTTATATAAAATGTATTATTATATGCAGAAAGTTTTAAGTTTAACAGTTTGTATGGGATGTATTTTTAATACTTCACAATTTTTTTAAAAGCAGTTTGCAGTCTTCTTTTGTACTTTCCTTGGTTAATTTGCTCGTTAACAGACCTCTTTACTTTTACAAGACCTCCTCACATTGCAGCTGCAACTTAACCTACAAAAGTACTTCCCCAAATCTTAAAAAAAAACCAAAACCAACCACTCAGTCTGCCACTAATTAATTCACATATGGAATTCTGCAGATGCCAACATCATCTCTTTCATCCCAATAGCATCTGGGGTTAAATGTTTTTGGGCAAAAAAGAGACCTTACCTGAGTGTCTTCAAAGCGACTGCTTTTTAATTATGGGGACGATAGACCAGTTCCCTAATTGAGCAAAGTTTCCAGCAGGTATGCACTCCCGGGATTGCTGTTACGATTACCACCCTCACAATTGTCTTTTCAGTACTGTTCTTGTAAACAGAGATCTTGATCAGGAACAACATTGGACATTAAATGTCTCATCTGGCCACTCACTGCCTGGCTAGTCCAGAGGGGCAGAATGTGAATACTTTGGTCCCAGAGCAACACTGATTAACCCACCTTAGAGGCAAATGTAGGAGAGATTTGATACCCTTCTGAGATGCATGTGATATTTTAGATGGTATGAGTGACGGAACAGTTTCTGTACGGCCTCTGCAACTCACTGAAGTCATGCAAAAATACGTTCTTTCTGTGCAGTGAGATATAAATTAGATGAAAACTTTTATGGCAATGTTTCTATGGTAAAGCAATTTACTATTCTATGAAAATGCACAGGACGAGGCATCTGCTGCTAATGGTAAACTTGCTAGTGTGCTACTTTTTTAATGCACTGATTATTCTCGTCAAGCATAATTAAAAGGTCAGCAATCATCAGCAAACAAAATATACATCTCATATGAAGAATCTGGGACAAATATTTAAGAACAACTGCTGCTGGGGTTTTTTGGTTTTGGGTTTTTTTTTTTTCCATGTAATTTATGCCACTCATGCCAGTTACTCATTTGTTTTCTATCTCACTGATGCTTGAGTAATCTGTGTTTAACCAGGTTGTTTGGAATACTGTGCTCATTTGAACCGAATGGGGCAATTAAAGTTCATCTGGTACATTGTTTCCAAACTGGAAATATTCCTGTTCATGTAAGACAGTGCGCTGTGGTTCTTAAAGTTTCCAAGTGATAAAGAGTAGACTGCAACAGGCATTTTCACAGAAGATGCAGCTGTCCTGAACAGTCAGAGACAGGTAAAGAACTAGCATGTACACTCTCAGTGCTATGATACAAAATTTATGAGGTATGTACAGTTGCATAAACATTAACATGAATCCCACGTACATTCATTTAAAATCAAATCTTATTTTCTGTAATTGTTCAAGTGAACTTCAATGAAACACACTGTGAAACTAATTTACTAGCATTTACTATTTAATTCAATCTGGACTAAAAGTTTAGATAGAAAAAGGGAATAAATGCAAATAAAACAAATAATTGTTGCAAAACATTCCATTCAGATGAGAAAAGATTACCCCACAATTTTAACTGGAAATGAGTAATTTGTTCCAAAATTGAGGAGAGCCTTGTGTTTCATTAACTACTGATTTGTGGTGACCTAATTTGGGAATTTTATTTTCTAACCCAGATGTTTCCTTTATTACACATCTCTACTTTGTTACGGACAGGGAAGAGCAGATGGGAAGGTGTTCTCCTATCTCCAACACATGTTCAGAATTTAGTCTCTTTCGTTTGTCCATTGCTTACAATTTTAAAGTCTTCAGATCTATTATGTATTCTACTAGGTGTCCTCTCCTCCTTGTCTTCCTCATCCTCACACCAAAAGCGAAACCAACCAAGCAAAACGCTTCAAACCCCGACAAGACTTCATGCACACTGACATTAACAAAACCCACATACAAAAATAATGAGTAAGAGTTTGTTCCACCAAAAAATGTTTAAAAAAAAAAAAAAGTGAGAAAAAAGGCTAAACTAGGATCTTAAAAAAGCTGCTGATTAAAATGAGCTAGTGCATAACTTATAATTAACTTTAAGTGTTTTGTTTTTGAGTATCTAATGACTACAGACTTGTGCTACAGTAGCATGCCTCCAGCATATTACTTGCTGAGGTCTGGGTACCTCATCCACATGTAGGTACCTAATTGAACCACAGATGTTAGGAACTGAATCACCCTTTGCTGTCTCCCTCCCAAGGAGGGAATGAGCAATGGCAATTTGGCCCAGCCAAGATCTGGTGAAAAGAAACTCCTGTATGACTGAAAAGGAAGAACGGTGCTTTGAGGTCTAGCTCGTTGAAGTGGATCTGGTCAGACAACCCTTTTCAGAAAAGTTTGGAAAGCAAAGGGCTGCTAACACTACCTCCTTTCTAGTCTCTCTATGGTTGTAAATTAGTAACTCAACAGAGCTGTGCTTATGTAGAGCATGGAAGATAATAGCATGTGGACTTTTACATACAAGCATTTGCACTGGTCAGTATTTACAAATGCAAAGCCATGCCTGAGGAAGAATGAGAGAGGCTAGGATTTCTCGCTTTTATTTTAAAGGAGAAAAGGCTGGCCTCCTGAATTCTGAAAGAAAAATCCATCAGTTCTTCCGTTCTTGCAGGGCAGAGCAGAGTGAATTAAATACAAAAGTCAAATAATCTGTAACAGCTTTAAAAAACATTAAAGAATTAATTTTAAAAATTGTTTATTGAGAAAAGTTTCAAAATACTGATAAGATCTCATTTCAGAGTTAGAACAAAAATTTTAAAAATTTCCCCTCATGCCTGATTTCCAGTGGATTAAAATGTCTGGCAGAAAGAGATTGAGAAAGAGTTCTTTTTGTTCCCACAAAAATGAAGTTGTGAAAAGGAGATTTAAATTTCACCTTTCAAAAGTTTCATCAAAATTATGGCATTTCTCCTTTCATATATGTACATATAATATTTCAGCTGTTTTCCATAATGAAAAAAGCTGATGGAATGTTATGTGTCCCTGTTTTTTTGAAGCCAGATACCCCACAGTAATAGGCTTAGTCTGGGAGCAGTGCGTAGAGTGGAGGCATTGTAATGCTGTGTATTAACCTAAATCCTCATTGACATTCCACTGTGCTACTTCCCGTATTACCTACTAAGTCTCTTTATGCACTTCTAAAGACCCTATAGTGAGGTTCTTAGGCTGCTCTGTGTAGCAAACATTACAGAACAAGGTTTTAAAGGGTGGGAGATAAGGGAAAGTTTAGAGTGCATTTTTCAATACATTTCTGCTTTTACCCACACTTTTCTTCACATGTACCAGAGTTCTGGTGATAGTATTTCTACAATGGATTTGGGTCTTCCTTGACCAAATTCAAACACTGTTAATCAGGAAATTCAGCTTAACTGTAGTTTTGTCTGATGACCTAATTAAAAAAAAATAATTAATATTATTCATATAATATATAAACTGTAGTCATTTTAGCTCTATTTTTGATGCTGTTATTAAATAAGTGTATTTAATGGGCCAGCAAAGGGGTCCATTAGTCTATCCCTGCCTATTAAAGCATCTATACTGTCATGAGATATGGGAATGCCTGCACAGCTTTGTGGGTTCCTTATGTAGGTTAAGGATGCCTATCATTCCCTGAGACATTTTTGTTTGTTAAAGTGTTTTGTTCCTGATGGATAGGGATGAAATATGGTACCTTTGGTTAAAAACTATCTGAAGTAATTGTACCTTGAAAGTAAGGTACAATTCCTCACAGCAGTATAGATTTTCAACCTGAGGACATTAAGGCCATTCAGATCTGGATCTCTTATTTTATTTTTCCACAACCCCAGAGGACAGGCTTACATTAAGAAATAATGTGAAGATGGAAAAAATGTCTCCTTTTCAGGTGAATATTCTACTTACTTGACCAATTCTGTGAACTCTAGCAAGGCAGTGATTTGATGGCACTAAAAATGCTCCCCATGCTACTTTTAGTCTATACATAGCTGTCTTCAAGTCTTTTCTCCAACGAAGAAAGAGGAAGAGGCTGAGGAAGAACTTGGACAACATAAATCTTTCTGCTTTGGGGACTAACTGTTATGTTCTGTCCAGCAAGTGTGGTTCATGGCTCTGGGGTAAGTGCCAAGGATCAGGTTCTTAGGGGCATCTTGGGCCCTAAAGTATTTCAAGAGGTGGGTGGACCATAAGGCCTGTGGACAGCATTATGGTGCTGAGGTAGTGGTGGCATTGAAGAAAGCCAGAGCTCTGGTCCTGGGGCTGTTTGCCAATACCCAATGCTGCAGAGCAGAGAAGAAGATATTTTGGGTTGTAAAAAATGTCATTTTCCAGTTGGGATTCACATCTCCAGATTTTGTCTGGATGTCTGTGTACCTGACCAGTCCTTCCTCACAGACTCACAAGAATGCAAGTGATGACCACAGCACTGCTTTTTTATTCCACACCTTGGAGGTGAGAATGTGGGAGATGCAGACATGTACCTCCTTTTCTGCCTGGAGGCATCCTGGCACCAAAAAGTAATGGATGAGAAAAAATTATTACTTCCCCATCTCCTCCTTAATCACTTCTTGTTAGCATGGATTACATGGATGTTCACTAGGCTCAGAGGAAGAGGAGGAGTGAATGGATGAGCCTGTTATGAGGGCTGTCACCCAACAAGGACAGAGCAATGTTTCTATCCCTTCTCCCCTGAACAGAGCCACAACTAACTTGGGCATATTTTCATTCACCACGCTCTGTCTAATCACGCTTATTGAATCCGGACTCACAGTTAAGGAAGACGGAGAAACGCATCATCTGTGAATCTTGGTAGAGCTTAGGCCTATTTACTGAGCATTTATGGACATGCCCAGCATCAGATACTCAACCATCCCAAAGAACAGATGACAACATGGCAGCCTGTAGGCCTTAATCATCTCCTAGGTCAGGCAATCATTGCAAGGGAATTTTAAGTATCTGCATTTTCAACAGGGTACCCAAGGTGGTACCCTGGGCCTCTTGTTTTCCCCTAGTTCCCTTTGCAGTCCTGGCCCTACACCATATGCGTCTCCAAAATCATACTATGCAAACACTTTTGCTGCTGTGGTGCTTCTTGTTTTTACAAGCTTATTTTAAAAGCATTCCATTTGACTAAATCAGTTGCTTTAACTCCCAAACAATGAATAATTAACTTCATTTTTTTCACTGGAGGACAATCTTTGCTTATATCAAGGAGAGTTTTTCTACTGGCAGCTCTGTTAGTCTTGCTATTAGAGAGAAAACAGTCCTTTTTTCCCATCTAATGCTGGACCACTTCTCTTCTCCCCTTTCTCTTACACAGGAGTTCCTTATTCCGGTACAAAGAGGAAGTTAGTTACAGCTGTAACTTCACATATTTCACATCTGACACCCATTATTTCAGGCATAGGCAGCAACGATTGAAATGTATTGTACAGTTCTATAGATTACTTTAAAGGAATTCTACTTCTGCTTCCACTAGAGCAGCAACTTGGTTACATTTTTAGCATTTTCTCATTCTCTTCTTGTAATTACAGCCTTTCGTTGGCTTAGAGTTAAAAGAAATGTTTTGTAACTATCTTCAGGGGGACGAATTCACCCACCATAGCTGAAGATCCAGATTCACTCCACTTTATTTTTTGTAAACAGTGAATTTGACAGGTCTGCTCAATGATCTGTTTGCCTCGTGTCATGGTTAGGCTAACTACTATTGTCCTCACCTTGTGCACAATTAGAGTAGGTCCATTAAGGGGTCAGTGGATCACTGATGTTAGCACAGCTGAGGACCAGGCCCAGGAAATTTGTGAAGAAGCTATAAGCATAACACCATCTCTTTAAAAGAATGCAGATAAATAGGCATGTGAATAGGATCCATACGCGTATTTTTACTTTATGTGTGTGGTTTTTGTATGCTGTGATTAACTCCTCCATCTTGGAATACATAAGTGTTATTTCTTTTTAAATTAATCTGGAAAGTGATTAAAGTTTCTGGCCTGCCATGTAACATATTAACATACAGGGACATATGTAATTCATCACTAAATTAAAACCCCTACTTTGTCATTTTTTTCAGAGTGATCTGGTTAGCATTTGTGAATTGGTAGCACAGAACATTTGCTTTGAAGACTTTTTTGTGAAAAAAAGTAATGATCATGCCTCTAGTCTACCAGGTAGCAGATGGGGTCAAAACTACACTGACTAATGATCCTGATCAGAGGTCTGCTGTGGGAGTTTTCCTGCCATTGGCTTTACTCGTCTTTGGAACAAATCTGTGCGAGTACACATACACAAGGAATGAATTTGGCTCAAGTCACATAAACTGTTTAGAAACAAACTGTTGCTTTAAAAATTTTGTATTATTACTACTAGTATTGCTTACAGGATTTCTACTTACTTGAAAAAGCATACTTTACACTTCTTGAACTCTTGTATACTCATTTATCTTTCACATCTGATCTCTCACATTGCTTACAAAAGACAATAACTTTCCTGTTTACTTCTTATTAAAAAATAATTACTAAATCCTGAAGATGTGGTTTAGACCAAAAGAAGGAGGAAGATGATTAATAATAATTTATACTTCCCTCCAAAGATAACATTTACACACATGTTAAATAAAATGATCAAGTCTGCATTTTTGCATGTCGTGCTTCCTCTCCACACTGAGCTGTCCTTCTTTTTCTGTCTTCTGGTGCAATTCCTGGATTGGTTTTAATGTAGAAACAGAAACACAAGACGACCGTGATATTTCTGGCAGTACTTCCAGACCAACTGGAGCAAGACATGCCTAGGCACCATCCTCCTCAAGCCTGTTGGTTGTGAAATTTTCAGGGTAGTTTTGCAGATGCAAATGCTTGCATAAAATAAATAAGGATGAGTCCACGTTTCTCCAGTGTCACTGTTTTTGTTTTGTGGAATGGTGCCCTACTCAGACTGAAAGTCTTTCCCTTCCCCTTAAGCAGGTACTGCTCTCTTATTGTTGAAAATTATTAACAAAATCTGTCAAATGATCTATAATGATCCTGGGAATGTGGAGAAAGGTCCTTTAACAAGTTAAAAGAAGCTCAAGGATATTTTAGATCTCTTATATGAACATTTTGTGCATACCTCCTATCTCTTTTTAGTACTGGTCACACATAATTTGGCTTTAACACATTGGCAGGTATGCAATCATTAAATATAAACATCCTCCAAATATGAGTTCCCTTACTCCACAGTCTGTCACCTCAGACATAGCAATTCTGTGGTTCCCTCACTTTCCATTTCAGGAGAGGCAAATTACAGTGCAGGCAAGTTTCACAAGTGAATTCCAGGTGTCAGAGGCTATCGTTTGGAAGCCTAATATCCATGTGATCACTGATTAATCTATTTCCATTTCTTCCTTTCTGGCAGAGTAATATAAGTTCTTGAGATGAATAGCCATGGCATCTGGTTTGAAATAAAACTTTCTAACCCACTTATTCCCCTCGCAGAGAAGCTGGCAATAACCTTAGATTATCATCTGTGAACAAACACCGCCATGTCCAACACCCTAGACATCACATCTGAGCTGTCATGCAGCTCTGTGGCTGCATGGAAGTGATACTTGTTAAATAGTTTTATTTTTGTGACACATAAAACCCACCCAGGCAAGGACTGTGTTATGGCAGATGCTGTGTACAATATATGATTATGCTTTGAATATGCCCCTAAGGATCTTCTGTTTAGTATCTGGCCCTTATCCGCCCTTAGATGATTAGCCAGCCAGAACCAAATACAGAATTCATCTCCTTATTACTAACCTTCTCTCAAGTATTGGAGTTTGGATATATGCTTACTCATTCAGCAAAGATTCATGAGAAATGGAGTGTAAAATGAATTAATCAAAGCATGCTGTTGAACACAGGAAAAAAACCAAAACACCGTAACTTCACTTGGGGGACTGAAATAAAAAAAAAAAAAGGAAAAGACAAGGATGTTTTTCAAACATGATTCTCAACCTCTTAAAAATAACAAGCATCTATGCCTATAGCTGTGATTTATACTTTATGCCAATGGAAAAATTCAGGGTGCGCTCAGCTCTGAACACATCTTGTTTAAAGCAGATATTCTGGAAATAAAATGGACACCCAGAAAATTAATGAGTTGAAAGACATCTTGAGGAGACAAAGGGTACTTAATTGTTATACATATTTGCATTACTCTTTAAAGATTTGACAATTATTTACCTTAAATACTTTCTATATTCCTCATCAAGGAGATGGAACATTGAAAAATAAACTGAAATATGAAATGTAGCATGTTTTATAGAGAACTTCAGAATCTACAGTCTGAATGACAATTCAGAAAAACTTAAGCTATTTTTTTCTATTTACTGTTGATATTAAATATTTTTTTTAAAGGAAAACAATTCCTCTCATCTTGATGCCACCCAGATGTTGATTAAATAAGCTCTTAAATCTTGTGATTAATTTTATTTAAATTTATCTTAATTTAAATCATCCTCAGTGATATTGGAGGTACAATCTATGAAATGCAGTAGTGGGCTACTACCTGTATGAAGTGCAGCAGATGTTTGCATCTTTTGTTATACGACTTCCAGAATGTAAGATAGCTAATGGAATATGAAATAATCGACATAGTCAGGAGACTGTCTAGAAGAGATACATGTGATTCCCTTCCCGCCTGAATTATCCTATGAACCTATGAGTCTTATAATCACACCTCTTCTCCTCCTTACGTTTGTTTTAGCTAAGCTCAGTGATTTATTTTTATACATAAACTTGGCAGAAATAAAAAATAAAACCCAAAATGGCTCAAAAGGAGAAACCATTAGATGAACCATTTTAATAGAACACATGGATTAAGGAAGTATATCAAAAAGAGAGAAAAAACACAATGTGTTGGATTAGAAGTGGTGAAACACTGTAAAAAAAATGTTAAAAAACATTTCAAACTAATTAGATGCTGGGTGTGGCTTCAGCCTGTGCAGCGAGTTTCATTGTTCAGTAACATTTGTGAATAATCTGAGAAAACTTTTGTTCCTATGAATGTTTTCAGACAGCAGATTCCAGATCTGTAAGTCATGGTTTTGTCTCAAAACGTGTTCCAATAAACAGGGAACCAAAATTCACTGTGGGTGGAGCAGCTGTAGAGCTTGGCTCTTCCAGACAGGGAGCAGAACCAAAATCCTGTGGCATGGCACTTGGAGAGCAAATGTCAAGGGCCTTACTCAAAGGATGTCTATGTGTACATAAAGAAGTTGTAAGTTCAAACAGACCAGCAGAGACAACAATTGCTTGTTAATTTTGATTACCTAACATGTTTTTAATAATAATTTCTGGTTATTAATAAATTAATGTTAAATGCAGACAACATTGTTCTTATTTTCCTTTCTCTTAATGCGCAGTCAGTTCAACCCTGCCAAAAGCATAATGCAATCATTGACTAGGCTGGCTATCCTGTATACTAAAATCCATATGCCTATTCTACTTCCCCTTAGAGGCTTTTGAGAACATAATCACAATACAGTTAACAAAAACTAGAAAATTTAAGCAAATTTGTTATTTAAACAAAACAGAATTGAAAACCAATGCCTATGTATGCAGGCCTAAATGGATAAAACCATCTAAATTTTATAGAGTTAAATCTAAATTTAAATATTTAAATAAATGACCTATAATGCTGATCACGCAATGCCTTTTGTAGCCCTGAAAACTAATGACTATCAAACAGGGTCCTTAAATGGAAATATCACTTGGGAGAACTAGCACAATGTTAGGAGGATAACGTTCATATTAAAAGCAAACAAAGAACATGACACACAAAAAAAAACCGTAAAAGAAATACACTACATCTGGCACTTCAATTTACAGGTAATTTAATGAATAGGGCTTTTTAATCTCTCCTTCACCCTCAAGGGTGAAATTCTCTTGCAGTATATAGCAGAACTGGTGGGGGATAAAAAATCTGCCACAGTGCTGGTCCCTATAGATTAGGATTCAGGGCCAAAATTGGGATTGTCTGAAGAACTTCAATTGGGGATTTCTGTTTTGTAAATGCTCTATTAAAACTGGGATTTTTCAATTCAAACCATTCAGCTGGCATGGGGAGGAGGGTTTCCTGCTCACTCTCCCTTTTGAAGTGTTTTCTGTTCCAATGTTTGTACTTTTTTTGTTGCTTTTGATGTCTAGATTTGTGGCTCCCTCCATTACTGAGAAAACAGACTTTTTTTTTCTCCTGCTGGAGAACTCAATGAAGCTCAGAATTCAACTAGTCTGGCCAGGAAAATAGGTCTACCTCTATCCTGTGTTTCAGTGTGCTTGACTGTGTTCCTCACATGTCTGAAAAAATCTATATTTCTAGAGAAAAAAACACAGCTTCGAAGGTAAATCTTGTGTAATGTGCCATACCATTGGTATCCATTATAGAAGTAGTTTAAAAGCTGAAAAAAAAGTTTTTTTGACATCAGTGCTCCTTTTCATAAAAGTCAACTTCCTGGACAAGACCCAGCAAAAGAGCAAAACATCTGTTTCCAGGAAGAGGGGAACTTTCCTTCTTTAAGTGTGATTTAAGAATATCTTGCATTCTAAGCAGTCAGTGATACGGTTCTTGAACTACTCCAAAAAAAAAAGGGAAGTGGGAGTAAAACTGGAGAGAAGAAACAGACACATGATAATTGTCAAGAGACATAAACCTACTAGGTGGCCTAACAAGACCAGCTAAGACTCTCTGTTTAACATTTGCATCGGGCATTCATTCTCTATAAATTTTGAGATGTCAGAAATATTTCCCTGTAATTTATTTTGTCCTTTGGCAAGGTTTGTTTTGAACAGTACACAGGTATCTTCCTGGGTTACGTGGGAAGATCAGATCTGCATTTGAGGGTATGTGTAAGAGATGATTCAAAAAAGAATAGCTATAATGTCTAAAACCTGAGTTTTATGAAACATTTACTAGTCTGACTTGTGAAACGTGCTTTTTTTTCCCAGATAGCAATTCAAGGGGTAAGGGGCAATGGAGACATAGCCATGATATCCATGGTAATGCTGTAATATATACAGTTTGATGATAATTAGGGCAACAGAAGGAGGGTGAAATGTGTATATAGACCCAAATCTACATGGAGTAATGTGTGTTTTGGTGTCATATCACTGCTGTTGCAAGTGACTGACTAACAGAATTGAACTTTGGAATAGGAAAAAACTCTTTGTTTGGATAGTGAGGTATATAATAAGTCCCATAATAAATAGAAGGAGGTTGCAACATTGAATGAGAAGAGCTCATATTTCTTACATCTTTACCACCCATCATTCTGTAAAAGTAAAGCTCACATTTTAAAATCCTGATTTGCTGTGTAAATGGCTTCTTTAGGAAAGTAGAAGCAAGAAATACTTCATACAAATAATGGAAGATAAACATGATCATAATTTAAAGTTCATGTTGCAGCGTTTACTTCTGTTGAGACTTTATTTGCTAAAACTGAGCCTGTGGCAACATTTTTTGAGACAGAGTTATT
Organism: Pygoscelis adeliae; assembly: GCF_000699105.1. NCBI lineage: Eukaryota > Metazoa > Chordata > Aves > Sphenisciformes > Spheniscidae > Pygoscelis > Pygoscelis adeliae. The sequence continues at coordinate 120,277 of NW_008825494.1, read as the reverse complement.
AAGCCCTGAAAACAGGGGTGGAAATGCAGAACAGCTGGCAGCAGAGGGATCATAGCTTTACTAATGGAGGAAGATGCACCAATAGAATATGTTGTAAGTATGTAAAACCCATCGGGAGCCACATGGTGTTTCACTGCTACACATGTAAAGCAACAATTGCTCTGTGGCAAGTGTCCAGCAGGTAGCTGCTGTAGGTGGCGGGGTGCATACTCTGCAGCCTGTCTAAGGTGGAAGGGCTGTTGTTCATTTAGAAATAGGAATAGAACTGTGTCTTTGGAGTCTTGTAACAAGGAAACTTCCAAGGATTGTAAAGTTTGCTTTGGATGTTTATCTGTAGTATCCAGATGTCTTTTTTTCTGCTGAATCTTTCCACCAGTAAAGTTTTTTTGAAAGACATCTGTGCTTCCTGCCAGACTTGATTACTGCTAGAACAGCCTCTCCTACAACGTTTAATTCCCTGCCTCTTCTTTTCATGCTTTGGTCCATCTGTCAAAAACCACCCTGCCTCAGACATAGTTGTGTTGGCTCTGGCTGGCACTGCTGTGGTTGATGTTGCCTTCTACAGATGGCAATACTTGGGTATGGCCCCAGCTAATTTTGGAACGAGAGAAAGGTGTTCTTAGCCGTTATGCACAGAATTACAAAAGTTCCCTTTTCTGCTTACACAAAAAGGTGCGACAAACCAAAGAAAAGATTAACAGGTAATTTGTCTTAAACATATTACAAAAGTGTTCCTTTACATAGTACAGCTTCAAGGAGCGCTTATGTTCATATGTTTACTATACAGCTCTGCAGAAGACAAAGACACTTGATAGACAACAGGAAAATTGTTCATACAAGATTAACTGATATCGTTTGATTAATAAAGTAGGTCTCTGCGAAGAGAAAGGTTTTAATATATAGCTATGAAAGTTTCGTGGTTAGGCTAGATTAACTGAGATTTCTGAGTTTCCTGTCTGATGGGAACAGGGAGGCACAGCTGGAGCCTTATCTTGGGTCGGATCCAACCTAATTCCCACAGGGAGCCTGGATAAGGGTTTTTGATCTACTGCCTCGGACCACAGCTTCATTTCGGAATTCATTGTAGCACACAAAAGGGCAAGGTCAGTTGAGCTAACTTGATTGGCATGCCACACGCTCAGGCTTTGCACCATGTCAGTTCAATTAACCGTTCATTCCTATATAAAACAAAAACCCAAACAAAAAAGTCTCTCTTCTGTATTTCAGAGCCATATTGTTTAATTGCTTTTTTCCATCCAGCTTTCAGAATTGGTCAATAGGTTGTAAAACAGTACCTGACTTACAGAAAGAAATGAGGTAGTATTTCTGAGTATAAGGATTGCATGTGCAGAGCTGAGACCAGAATTTGACTTACACCATTTATAAAGCTTTTCAAATCTTTAGCAGATCATGGATGTAAACAAAGGAAATAATCAAGTATGAATCTACAATGGTTTTGGAGGAAGGAATGGATAAAGTTGGTGAAAATCTATACAGACATTAAAACAAAATGTGCTTCCACATGAAAGGAAAGAAATGAAACTGTTCAAGCCCCAGGAGGTGTTCATCCAAATTTTGGTGGGATTGCCTCTGAGAGGCCTTTCTGTCTCTCTCTTTTGCTCTTTCTCTTTGTCTAACCCTAAACTGACAAAGTGTTTTTCTACTACTCTTGGCTGGGGGGGGGATCCAATGGGGCAAGGGGGGGGGGGGGGGGGGGGGGGGGGCAAGAGGGAAGAGGCTGATGTTACATTTGGGTAAAATCTTCTCCTGCCCTGGGTGGCTCACCTAGCCCTAAAACAATGCCAGCTGAAATCCACCAACCGATGGCCCTAGAAAAGTGGTGGCAAGCAGGCTGGTTCGTTATATGACAGCCAATCTGTTGGTGAAGGACAGAATATGGGGTGACTTCATTAGCTCTTGTGAGGGAAGCAGGGAATTGCCTGATTTACTGTACATACCAAAGCTGTTACTCATGTCAAATGAAATTGTGTAATTACTGTATCATTTTTAAGGTAACCTATCAAATGCAAATATATGAGGTGCTAATTAAATACACCTAGTAGAAAAGATACACATGCAGTCAGAAATTGGTCCAATATATGCTGGAAACTGAGATCTGTAAAGCATTTTGTCCTAAAGGTTTAAATTACAAAAAAAGAGAGAGATTTATTTTTCTGTGTCCCAAAGCAAAACACAGCTTCTATGACAGGAAAACCTGCAAAGCAATGCTGAAAGAAAAGTGTTTTATTTTTGCATAATCCATCAATGATTTCTGAGGATTGCTGAGAAGTCAGTCAAGTCAAATACTTTTGAGATGCATTAACAAGTGCAGACAAGTTCACTTTTCTTTGTGGTACTATTTTAGACATGCAGGCCTCCGTGCACAAATGGACTTATCCTGAGCAGCAGAATTAAAGCCCTGTATGAGGTGACTAGGAACTCTGTATAATACAGAAATTTAAAGAACTGCCAAAGCCAGTAAGATAATTTTCCTAAAGTAACCAACAGATGCTGATGAAGACAGCTGGGCTTTCTGAGCCTCACTCCAAATATGAAACTTAGTTGTTTCCCTCTATCTTGCTTCCCCTTGGGATTCATCTTGACCTGTCCTTTGCGGTTAGAGGCTTAAGCGCTGCAGAGGTATAACCTTCTGTCCCTCCTCACAAAACACATGGAGGAAGTTATGAAATACTTGGCCCAGTTCATTGCAGCTCTACCCACATATACCTTGTTCTGAGGAAGCACACTAAGTGTGAAAAGAGCAGGTCAACAACGAAGGCACTGGGGCCAAAGACAGCGCAGCTTTTGAATGACATTCAGCAGAGCCAGCAGCTGGTAGATCACTGAGAGAAGCTTGTGAGAGCCAGCTGTTTCCAGCTGCTGACTGCTGCTGTCTTGCTTCTTGGGAGACAGCATCTTCTGGTTCCCACAAGCACTGAGAGAGAAAAATGTGATGTGCCAAACCACCCTGGGAAGATTGTTGAATCGAGCCAATATGTTTGAGGGGTAGGGAGAATATTCTCCTTCCCTCTCACTGAAGCTGTTCCTCCTTGCATGAATATGCTCGGGCTTCCCAGTCTGTGCCCCCCTGCATCAACCATGGGTACAAACAGGATCCAGATCATGCTGTAAGCACATGCCAACATTTCTGTCCTGTCGAATTAGCTAGAGTGCATGATAGAGAGCTCAGGCTGGCTGTGCTTTTGTCCCAGCTTGGCTCTGGGTGTGCAAGACTAGATGGTCCCTGATACAGCTTAAAGCCTCTCAGTGCAAAGTTAGCCTGAACAAGTCCAAACCTCCTGGACATCCTCACCTTGGATCAGTGCTCTGTGCTCTGTGACCATGCCGTGTGACCCAAACTTACTCATCTAATCAAAGACTGGTCATATAATTGCTAGGTCCCAGAGAAAGTATGCTCATACATGATGTTAGCATAGAAGTTAAGACGTTTACTTCAGGGGATAAGGAAGGCAAGGCAAGATGGAAGTACTGTTGCCCAGTTCAAGTATCAATCTAAAAAAAATATCTGCATAAGCAATATTCATAGGTATTTCTCTCCTGCACACAGAGAAGAAAAAATAGTAAAAGTTTATGTAATATCTGGTTTTGAAGGGGAAAGATGACAGTTTTTGTTGTTATTTTGGTGGTAAATTAATTGTCCATCCAAAGACGTTTTGTTTGATGCAGTTTACAAGGTGTGCAGTTTGCAAGCAGTATATTAGTTTGCAGTCTGCTTGGGGGCTGTGTGTTACCTAGAGGACAGATACCCTGCAGCTCAGCATGTGAGCGAAGCCCTCTGGCTTCACTACTGCTTTGTAATTAATTCCAAAGCTATTCAGACAGCAGGACTAGCCAAAGGTCAAGGCTCAAATAACCAAACTGCCAGCATCCTGAGAGCAAGAAACACAGTTTTACATGTCCTTATCCCACTCTTTTAAAGGTGACAACCAAGAGCAGCAGTGAGAGATTCTGAAGAATAAAAAGGCAGCGAAAGGGACTGGATACTGGTGCCGAGCACATGTGAAAACCTCGTGAGCAACATTTACATGTTTTGCCTCATTGAAAGAGCATATGGAATAAAGAAATCTGAAAAAAGAGACAGAATTGAAAGAAGTCTGATGAATGAGATGGCCAGGAGGATTTGCAGATGTCTCATGAATGAGGTGAGCAGGAGGTATTGTTATCTGAACAAGCACGCTGACATATGTAAGCATGGGACCATCAAGGCACAGGAACTCATGGTGGGGAACTGAATGGCAGGAAAGACCTGGTACACTGAAGGACACACAAAGGAAATGGAAGATGCAGGGGTAAAGAAGAAAAAGAGCTCATCTACCGCCATAAGAAAGCAGGAAGAGCTGTGGCATGAGGATACTAGAGACTGGACCCCACGGGGAGAAAGGCTGATAATTAGGGTATCTTGAGCAAGAACAAGAGAAAGCATAGTCTACATCTAGAAGGAAGAAGTGGAAGAGAGAAAGGATGTGAAATTTATGCCAAAGCTAAGAAAAGATTACTCACTTTATGGGAGCTACCTCCTTTTAAAGCAAAATTGTCAGGGCTTTTGATGAAGGGATATTTATAGAAGAATCAAAGTGTAGATACTGTCTTAGATACTTCAGGATATAAAACTAAACCCAAGAAAAGTAACAGCCAGTGTAGGGTCAGTCTTTACTGAATATAAGTCACAAGGGCTTCTCAAAAAAAAAAAAAAAAAAAAAGTGTAAACAATTACATTTATGTCCTGACAGTCTCAAATGGGGATATTAAGAGATAACATGGAAAACCGAACTAATTGGCTCAAAGATGTGTAAAAAAACCCCTCAATATGGGAATTTGCTTTACCTCCCCTGGGCTGGAAGTCAATGTGATTGTCAACTATTATTAGAGAAGTACTACTGAGAATTATGCAATTATGGAAAACACTAATTTCTCAGAAGCAAATGATACTAGTAATGGTTGGATATTTGTGAAGGAAATAATAAATATCTTCAACAGTTATACAGCTGGGAAGAAATGAAGTTATTTAAGATTTGTTGGAAAGTAGTGATGCCACTGTATAGAAACTGTATGTACAAAGTAATTTTGGATAGGGCCCTAGCAAGCCAATTGAGTTTAAATAGAAAGAAAAAACCAGAAGTAATTAAACAAAACAACCCACCCTCCCCCAAAATACAAAAGTATCTAAGATTCGATATTCAATATTTAAATATTTAACAATTCAATATTTAAAATAATTTAGTATAAATTATTTAACATTCAATGTTTAAAAAAAAAAATTAAGCCTTGGTAAACTGTGAGAACTAGTTAATGGAATCAACTAGAATGTAAAGATCAGGGAGCTGTATGGGATAAGTCACAGCTTGTGTACCAGTGACTTAAAAAAGAAAAAATACCCAAACTGTTCTATTTGAAGTTGTATTTAAATCACAGGAAAACTTTGGTAGGGAAGAGTTCTTGACAGAACTTTCTTAAAAACTAATGGAGGAAAAAAATAGGAATAAGAGAGGTTCCTATTAAACTGAGGCAGGAAAAAAAAAAGCAAACTGCTCAGGAAAGAAAGCTTCTTTTTAGGGAAATAAAAGTTCAAGAAAGAAAATTGCGAAAAATCAAGTTGAATTGGCCCTTTGAAAGCCTAAGATCTTTTAGAGGAAAGATTTGGAGATTAACAGATTTGCATTTTCAAATCACCCCTAACATTAATTTTCTAAATGAGAATCTTGTAAAGAGAAAATTATGTATAAACTGATGAAGAACATGTACTAGGATAGATGTTAGCAGACATCTAACCCTCAGAGGAGTGAGATGCTGAAACAGCCTTCCCATAGGACAATAGGAGGAAAATCCAGTTGAAAATGGAGAGCGGTACAGGTTATATGATGTAGCACTTGGACCTGCTCTATCTGTGATTTCATAAATATCTGATTTTCTTAATTTGAAGTAAAGTAGCTATAAGAGGGACACAGAAAGCCACCTTTCCCTAGAAGACCTCAATTAGAGCACTTCTGTAAGATACAACTTTAATCCTTTTTTGGAAGAGAGGGCAACTGAACCAAGTATCATATTTGTGAGACAGAGAAGTCCCTCCGTGAAAGTATTAATTACAGATGTTTTGGTTAGGGAGTAGAAGGAGGAGAAGGGAGAGGAGGGAAGACGGATGCAAAAATACCATATTTATCCATCTGTCTCTTTTTCTTAAAGTTTCTGTAGACATCAATGAGTATTTGTTCTTAGAGCAAGCACATCGGGCTTTAATTTGGGACTAGGATTAGAGACAGACTGTAACTGCACAGCATTGCTCATGTTGAGTTTTCTCTGGACAGAATTTCAGTCAGCTAGGGAAAACTAGTTTCTCAAACATAAATCAGATATGGATTTTGGTATCAAATTTTTCATCTTCCCAGCTGCAGCCTAGCCCTGAAGTAATGTAAAATATGGGTCAGGACTATGTGCTAAATCCTTCAATAGATCTAGTTTGCAGTTTTGAGAACATTTGTCTTTATAGGTAAAGCTATATCAGTTCATTAAGAATTAAGCTGCCTCTGAGTTTGCCTGGGTTTACTTTAGATGTTTTTTCTCTTTTAAATAAAAAATGTCTGATTTCCTTCACCAAATTTGCTTTTATTTTGGAGTGATAGGAAACAAAGAAGTGCTGCAGGCTTCTGGACTGACTGATTGGCAAAATGATAACAAAACCTGACACAAACCAAGCAAAAAAGTTCTGGGGAGTGCATTAGTTTTCCTGTGAGAGATTCACATAGCTAAGAACCAAAAAGTTTGAGTCTCTGCCAAGAAAGGCTGGAAAGGGAGGGGTTTTTTCAAAGTCAGGAAAGGATAGCTCAGGCTAGGAAGGCTATCACATCGCAGTGTACTAAACGCAGTCCTGGCAGATGACTTGAAAAATGCCTACGGTTGGGGCATTTCAGCAAAGCGCTTAAGTGTGTGGGTACCCTCTTTGACAATGGTCTACTAGTCACCTACGTAAAGTTCTGAGTCAATAATTCAAATGTTTTTCCCAAGGTCAATAACCTGAAAATTTTTCCCAGAACTAGACTGAAGACAAAAATACAGACAACTGCAGAAAGGACCCTTCCTTATTGCTGTGGCTGAACAACACATGCTCTAGTTACCTTACTTTGTGGTAACATTTTAAACCTTAATACGTTTTTATATAATCCATTCTTCTTCATAGCAGAAGAAAACATGTCAATGGCTATAATCATTATTAAAAATCTTTCTTACATTGTGAAAGGAGAAAAAAGTTTTGTAAAAAAATACATCAATCCCCTTGACATATAATGTCAAGGACATTTTTATAGCAGTAAACAAAAACACTGGCTACCAAATGTGACGCGAGTTTCAGCAGATACAGTAGGAGAAATCAAAACAAGTTTAAATGAAAGCTCTAAGGATTCTTTCAACTGAAAATAAATGGAGGATGAGCACAGAGGAGTCCACAGCGTATAAAATAACAAATACTTCAAAACTGCTGACAGCAGGGTTGGGCTGCTAAGGTGACGAATGCTCAGGAAGCTGTACAATATAAACAAACATGTTTTAAGTATCCAAGTGAGACCACACTTTGAGAGCAACGTCATGTCATTTCAACCTCTGGCTGCCTGTGTCCTCTCAGTGGTGGCAAACTGGTTGACTACGTTCAAGTCCCAAAGACACTAAGACCTCAAAGGAAAATACAAGTGGCCTGCGTTAAGACCCTGGTCAGCAATATTTCTTTTGTTGAGTATTCTTTTTAAATCAATCGATGAGAATGCAAGCCCAAATTCAGTAACTACTGGCCTCATTCAGAAGAAGATTATTACTGTCTGGCTAAGATTTCAAACTGAAGATCTACATTAGAAATATGTCATAAGGAATCCCAGAAAAAGCGTAATTTGACTGACTGGGGAGACAGGAAACCCTAAGTCCTAGAAAGGCAAAGACTGAAGAAAGTAAGGTTAGAAAGAGTCTTGTGTTGCAAGATATATTTTAACACATTTTAAAAGTCATAGTAATTTAAGAACCACTACTTAGGTTAACATAATGAAGCACTGTAAAAATATCCCAAAGAGAAAAAAGAGAATAAACGACGAGGAGACACATGTAGGCACCCAGATTTCAACTGCATCAGAACACAGTTGAAGAAAGAATCCCTACATGGTGAACACCGAGCAGCTCCATAGTGCTTGAGTATGCTCTTTTTTGTTTAAAAGAGGTAGCAAAATTCTTTCCTAGCCATAAACTGAACAATAGTAATACAGAACTGAAAGAAATTCTGGTATTCTGGTGTTTAATTGTTTAAAACAGAGTCTCAAAAAGCCATACGGATTGAATCCAGTATTTAGAGACTGGAATACAAGCTATTCCTAATATTTCTAACTCCTTCTAGTGAAAAACCACAAAAAAGTAGATTTCTTATAATCCTCATAAAGAAAGCATAAGGGAATCTTATCAGTCTTTTTTTTTTCATTTTAGCGCCTTTCCTCCACCTACT
>NW_008825494.1:80880-111753 GCF_000699105.1 Pygoscelis adeliae | reverse complement strand
ATATAGAGCATACTTTGAATTCAGAGGACTTCTTAGACAAGTACAACTCAAGAACTGAGACCGGCAATACAATGGTGGGACCAATGTGAATGATCTTCCTCAAACTGATGCCCTCTAGAGGTGTCTCAAATTGAGAAAAGAAAAGAAGGACAGTACTCAGTATCATTAATACAACCTGAAATCTTCCGTCCTGAGAAATTTAAAAAGAATGTGACAGATTTACTCAGGAGTGTTTAATTTTTCCAAGTAACATGAGTTCTCCTCATATTAACCCAAATCATATATATATTGTGTCCAGGATTAGACAGTGCTTAAGGGAATGGTGTTATAGCCATAAAGGTCTATTGACAAAAGCAAGTCAAGGTTAGGAGAAAGAGAAAATACATTTTATAAGGCCAGCTACTACAGTCAGAACAACTGAAAGATACATTAAGCCAAAAGCCTTTCCTGAGGTCATGATACATGTCTTAAATCCTATATTCACTTTTGGGTACCCGCATTCCTGAAGTAGAGTTTTGGAAACAGACAGTGGGCTGATCTAATGCCAGCGTAATGTCAGTATAAACCAGTGTAACATCCTGCCCATAATTACCACCTTGCAGAAGCAGATTTTGAAACAGAAGTAAATGCAGTGTGATGAGAAATAATAAACAGGAAGCATTAACAATACCACAACTAAATAAAAAGTCTGAATTAGAAAAAAAAAAGCTAATCAAAGGCAGTGATTACCTATGTACTCTGCTAATACACTTGTGAGTTATTTTCCAACTTTGTTCTCATTGCTAGCAAATACTATTTTAGGGCTGCTTTATTTTAGTAGATACATGTAATGCATCTTTTATTCCAAAGAATCATTAAACAAAGTGAAATATGAAGTCTTTTTTTGACATACAGAAGTATTTTCACTGGCAGCTTATTTCACTTTGATTCAATGCCACTACATAAAATACCCAAAGAACAAGGACACAATTATGTAATGATATTCTTTTCAGTTTTCGCTCTCTGGTATGTCCATCTGCTTATTTAGATATTGATCTGGGCATACAACATGCACCCATCTTTTACACTTTAGGTAAATTGCAGCTAAATTCCAGCTAGGTTTCACTGCAGACCATCCTGAAAGAAAGGAAACCAAATGTATGGCTACTATTGTAGTCATCACCTAGTAAACTTAATCTTTTGAAGCAGATATCCTTCCTGCCCTATTGCGTTTGCCTGTCAGCCAAGCAGGCCCTATTTTAGATCAAGAAAGAAAAAAAAAAAAGAATCCGGAAAGTTTCTAAAGTAACAATATTTTCTTCTTAGTCTGTTTGACAACGAACACATTTATTTACATTACTGAGCCCAGGAAGGGTTCCAAATTCCCAGTATCCTGTATTCATATCGAGGCAAGATATTGGCGTGTCAGCCACCTTTCTGCTCCATATTCGAGTTTTTTTTATAGAAAGGAGGCCTGAGCATGTGAGCTTGCAAGGATCCCTGACATGCTCTGACAGATGTCTGAACTGGAAGACCAGGAGATGAGGACCTCAGTTTTCACTGCAGTGAATCCCAGCAGGTAAGTCTAGACAATGCATTCCTTTTTCAGCTGCACATTGTATTATAAAGCAGGAGGGATTTGATCACTCTAGCAGTTCTACTTCATTTCCAAGCCCTCAGTCTCACTGGAAATCAAACTAGGACGGGGGGGGGAAGATCTTGATTGCCATATATTTGGTTGCATTTTCCTGAAGGACTTATAATATCATCTAAAAGAGCTATTCTGCCAAGATAATTATTTCTCAAATGTCTGAAAAATTTAGTGAGCTCTCTAGGCATATCATGCTTACCCAGAATTTTACAACATGGCAATATGGTTTTACAATTAATTAGTACGCTCTTTGGGGACCTGAGGCCTCCATTTCATCTTCTTGCTATCTCAGGTTGAGGTTCCCGAAACAGTTGTAAGTAAAATTATTGAATCACATGTATCTTCATCCCCATGTAGATGTGGGACACTTTTTGGAAGGTTATGATCTTCTGACACTTGCCTGTCTTTATGTTTTACTTAGATATTTGTTTGATTTTTGTACACGGTGACCTCTTAACCAGCAATGTACTAGATGTTGATTTCAATATAACTACATTCATCAGTCAAATAATTTAAAAACTACATTCCTGTGGTATCATGTGTTCATCTTGATTTCCCATGTGGATTTTTTTGTTGCTTTTTTTCCTTGGGTTCCCCCCCCCCTTATAATCTAGTTCAGCATTTTCAAAGTTTGTCATACTTCGTAAGCAGATCAAATCATTATTCAATTTAACTTGAGGTTTATTTGGGCACAATGAAGAGGCCCAGCCTATTCTGAAAGATGCTGAACATCTGTACATGTGGCAACTTAATTTTAGGTTCTTGTTCCCCAAATTGGAATCTGGAATCCTTACAGGATGTGGGGGCACCACTGAGAATTTAGTTCACAGCATTTTCTTGCTGGGAGTCATATTAACCAATGTGTTGTTCTACCCTTATACGCATCACTCGGGGTAAGAAGGAGCCAACTGAGATTGGGATGTAAAACAGAACACACAGACACACCTCTTTGATCCTGGAATTATGTTCTTCCAAACATCATAGTTTTCACCAAACGCTTCAATGAAATAGTTGGAAAATGTTTGCAATATTGGCAGAAATTTTTCCTTAACTTCATTTTTGGAAACAACTGAGCCATTTTCAGCAACACCCTTTAAGAATTACAAAGAGACAAAATAAAAACATAAATTCTGAATCAGAAGCAAAGCACAAGCATGGAAAATTTCAGTCCAAATGATTAGTTTAGCACAGTTATAAATATCTGCAAACTGAGGCTTTCAGTGTTTCCATTGAGTTAGGCGACCTTAATTTAGACATTACTGCTTGCTATGCCTATAATGTAACCCCCCACCCCTGCTCCCCAAAAAATGCAAAGGCTGCAGTTACTGAATTACTTAGTTGATGGTTTCATACTTAAACTCTTTCAGAGTCTTTATGCAGCTAATGTAGAAATGAGACTCAGTGTCTGACTGTTGTTCCAATCTAATGAACACATGGAATAAAATAATCAGACACTAGCAAGTTCAGGCAGTTTAGGCAGTTCACTTTTGAACTACTGTGCAAACAAATCTTTCAAAGTTTAACTTGACTTAAACAATCCAGTGGTTTCTGGTGCTATTCTTATTCACCTTGTATGTTCAGTTCTCTTTTTCTTATAATTCTTTCCAACTTTTTCAGTGCTTGTTTTCAATGTACTATTCTTACACAAAGATCTGCCAGCTACTGTCCTGTGATTTAAAAATGGGTGCCAAACATAATGATTGTTTTATATGTTTCCTGAACTAAAAACTAGGAGGATAGTCTTGATGCTATAATAATCATAATAAAAAGTAACCTCCAAAAAAAGGTATCTTGCTACCTTATATCTGCGAGTCCTTAGTTTTCTGCATCCTCCTAATTTTTCTTCACTGAAGAGTAATTTTCAAGGTCTGAATGTTCCATATTTATGCATCAGCTGAGACCACAGGCTAAAATCTTTCCTAATGTCAACTATCTAATCTCACCAAAGTCAACAGGATTACACCAACACAAAACAAAGCAGTATTTATTCACTCTATATCCTCTATTCTGTTATAACGGCAATAATTCTTTTGATGACTTCTGCATGTCTTGCATGTTGTATCTTGTAATCTTGCTTATTATCTTTCTCAGCATGTCTTGCAGATTAGTACAAAAGTAGATGGAAAGGTTAAATAGGAAGTGCTGTATAAATATCCACCATCCGCCAAACATGCTTGAGTTCAACAGGCACTGTTTCTCCCTTGCTGTGCTAGATACAGATTTTGGCAGTCTTGAAAATGGGGAGCTTTGCATTTTTAAGAGAAATGTAGCAAGACCCAGAAAACAATCAATTAAAAAATTCATCAATATGTATTTTTAAATCTACAGTGTGATCCTTCCCAGCTCATTTGTATTAATATTAGGCCAAGGAAAATCAAGCTGGATTTTTTAAAAATCTCTTTTCTTTATGTAGATTGTAAATCTCATTCAAGTAACATTAGCAGATGTTAGTTACTGCTAGCTACTTCTAGTGTCTTCTCTGGATCATGCTGGCAGAATATAAGATAAAAGCCTTCCAGAGCTGTGAGTTTTCCTGAGATGATCAAAGCATTGCAAAATTTGCTGTTTCACTGTAACATCTGCAGCTGGGGCATCAATTTCTAAAGCAACTTATGCTGGCTGAGAGGAATAAAGAGAGGCTATTCAAAGATGTGCTGGAAGATACTTGTTTGCCAGGAAAAGCAATAACTGATCCCCTGAGTGAGGTGGAATATCTAGGTACTTCCAACATCATCAGAAATGGTCCCTCAACTAACCTGAGGCGAGTGTGGTATTCCAGCATGTCAGAGCGCTGGCTGGTCTTCCTCAAATCTGAGATTTCATTCTGCAGGACTGTACAGTACTTCATGCTTTGCAGTCAAGGAAAAGGACATGCTTTTTCTTATCAAGCCAAATAAGTTTGGACAAACTTTATTTTAATTTCTTCGGTGTATCACTTCCTCATTTATCCACACAGAAAGGGCAGAGTGTACGTAAACAGAAATGTATGTATGCCCATCTATATATACGTGTATATGCAGAGAGAATGTATATATAAAACCACATGAAATATACACATGCACAAAAGCACACACACACATATCTATCTAAAGAAAGAGAGAGGGTCATACAAACACATGTACACATACCAGGATCTGCACCTTTGGAGAAAACGGATATACGTGCAGAATGTTACCCATGATTTATAATTAATTTGACATAATGGCTTAATCCTGAGGTTTCTATCTGGGCATTTGGTCTGGGTGAAGATTGAAAGCAGATGATGATACAGAGAGCCCTGCTGAATAGCATGATGTAGGTTTACTTTGGGAGTAACTCACTATGATCCAGGCTACAAGAAACTGGCCATAAGCAACAGCTTCTTACCTCCTTTTTTTTCCAAGGGCACTTAGACTCACAGAACATCTATAACAATGGGGATGGCACAGTCCATTTGGATCTTGTTGAATGGGAGACAGACCTTAGCCATTTTGTTTTTCCCTTTGCCAGGACCAGATTTTTACATTTCAGTCTGTATTTAGTAATACCTTGCTGCATATGTAGGATTATCATCTTCAACTGAATTTAACAGAAAGGTCGTAGCAAGGGTGGCAAAAGCTAGGACATTGTCAGTATGACTCAGTATAAGAAATTACTCTGAGCTACATTTTGCTCTCAGGGATGGTCTGACATCTCTAATTACAGCTAATTTTTGTTTTCCTCAGTTTGGTGGAAACCCATACAGTGTCAGGAAGCACAGTTCTAGTCTTCAGTAATTGAATTTGGCTGATGGGCTATGTCAGCCAGTATGAAGAAATCTCTAATGAGGAAGGGCTCAAGCCAATCTTTGCTGAGTAAGTCTCCCATGATCAAGTAGTTTTGCTTCCTATATTTTTGTATGTTATGTATGCATGTGTTACGCTGTTTTATGTGAGGTTAATCAGAGAGAAAAAAAAGAAGTCTTCTGATCCCCTTAACTAAAGAATATTAAGCCTTTCAGCATTTGCTCTGTGTGATTATGCAAAAAGAGCTTGTTTCTTATTTGTTTTGGTTTTTATGAGCTGGAAATCTCCCTCAGATTCACTGACGTGTTGCATGAATCACCAGGACTATTTTTATTCTAATAATAGTTCTTTTCTAAAAGTTGAACTGGATAAGCTGAAAACTCTTAAATGTTGTCCAGCAGTTTAAGAATGGAACTGAAGGCTGTAAGAGGAAACCGTAACAGGATACATTTTGTTTTAAAAGCTTGGCACCACATAGCCCAAATACATTCAAAATGAAGTCTGAAATACCAGAAAAGGTCACAACAAAGAAAACTCAAAACTCAGTCCCTCAAACCTTTTATTGTAGATAATTTTGATGCTGTGGGGTCATGTATCCAGAGTCTCACCTCGTGTCTCCTCTCCATTTAACCATTTACATGGCTTTCTCTCAACACAGCAAGAAACCATTTATATGAGTCAAAACACTATGATTGATGGAACAGCATGACATACAGCATAAGTTCGTGGGGCCAAGCGGAACTTTGTTGTAAGTGTGTGTGTCTTACAGTGCTTCCCAGGGTATGCAAAATGTTCATTAGTGAGGGGGAAAGGAATTTTCTTGAGACACTTGCTTTTCTCATTATTGTTAGCTTCATGGCCATTATTAAGCATAATTGTTTGTTCAATGTGCTGAGGTGACTAGGGTATAGATTAATGTTTCTTTTGTTGTGCAAGGTTATGAGAAATGCTGGGATATGGTCTGTTTGAGGGCAAGTCTTCAAGTCATATAGGGAAAAACCTGCGTAAATTCCTCTGGCCTTAGAAAGCTGCTACAGATTCAATTAAAAGAGTTCCTCCTTTATAGTCTAGAGAATGTGCAATTAAGTCATAGTTTGTGAAAAACAATGAAAACTATTGTAAAAGATAATTGGCCTGAGTATTTTCTTTCTTACCAAGTCTGCCTTTTATAAAGATAACACTTCTTCACTAGAATGATTATTAGACTGTACAGCTTTCATGCTATCAAGAGGAATGAATACACTGTGCTTTGCACCAGGAGGTACTGGTTCATTATGATCCCAATAAGAAAGGCACTCTGTAAAGTATTGCTTAAAATGGCATTTATTAGAGCTAGCACTATAAAGAAAGAGAGGGTGGTATAGATAACCTTGTCTCCCTTCAGGTGCTTGAAACCCCGAGTCGTGCAGTACCTAATGGGCCTCTAATCAGGGTGCAGCAGGCTGTGCAGAGCCCATCCGTGGTAGGGTTGCCTCAATTTGGTCATTCGAGCTATTTTTTAAAACAAAACAACTCTATTCATCATTTCGACTGTCAAACAAAGAAGATACTCACGTGTGAACTTGTTGCTGCACTGTTAGATAAAGGCAAGGCCACGCAGGTGGTGTAATCACCAGTACCGAGTGGGAGCTGCCTGCAGGCTCCTTTGTTATAATTACTGGCCAAGTTTATCCTACGGCCGAGGGATGTGAGCAGCAGAAGGTGGGTCTGAAGGCCACGCTGTATGTGCAGCACAGTGCAGCACGGGCCTGCACCTGCTCAGGTTAGCTGTGATGTAGGTCACTGACTCCTCCACCTACAGTGGTCTTCTTGTCAGGGTCACTGCATACAGTTATAAATGTACACTTACATATGCTGCAGGAAAGCATTCACAAGACTATACAAAAGCATGTATATCGAACAATATAGGTATACTACAGCAATCTCATTATATTCTAAGAGATTTTCTTTTCCCAGTTACTCACAGGGCAAAGTCAGATGAAATGCCAGGGCAAACTTAACAGTTTACTGCTGTTGGAAGAGGTGCTCCTGCTTCGCTTCACTTCATTCCAGATCACCATGTATTTTCTTTCTCTCTCATGGGTCTTTCACTAGTAATCATTCCTGGATGAGCCAGTTCAGCTCACTAACCAGGCAGAAAACTATACACTCCCCCCCCCGCCCGCCTTAGTTTTTTAGCAAATTAATGAGTTGAACTGGCTTACAGGGAGTCCACATTAACAAAAGAGCTGGTGTAAGGGATCTAGGGGAATTTACTGCTGGAAGAGAGAAAGCAGAACGTGAGGGAGGGTTTGTAGCAGCAACAAAGGTGCACCCTACCTTGCCTGGCTGCATTGTAAGCAATCTTCTTGTCCACACGCATACCATATTGCATTACAGATATGAGACCTAAAGATGATTAGAAATACATTTTAATTATTTCAGTGTTGCAAGTTACAATACTTTACTAAGAATGTATTACGATAACATGCCTGTTATAGTTTCTTAATAACTATGTACATTTATGTATGTACACACACCTTCCATGGATACTGTAATAACAGCACAGTAATACTGTCACTATGACCGCTTAGTAAGGGTTTTATTCAGATTTTAACCAAGATACTAGCAGGATTTTTAAAAACAGCTGAACAGGCTAGTACCTGTCCTGCACAGTGTGAAGAACCTTCGACAAGGTGTTAGCTTTTTAAAAGAATACAATTAAATGTTAACCTCCATTTTATATAAGAAAGGACCCTTGTATCAAATATCCAAGTCTCACTTGCCATATTTTTCCTTTGCTTTCAAAATACTCAGATTTTCAATTTCCTTAAAAGTTCCAAGGCCTACTTTATAGAAAAAAAACAATTCAGTTAAGGAACTGTTAAGAGTTTCTTTTTATAGACAATTTGGAGTCCAAGTACTTTCCAACTGATTTCAGTGGGATGTTTTGCTTGCTAACTCTACAGGAGCTGCATGCATTTGTCATCCTTGATTACCAGGCCTCTTTCCCCAGGTTAGTAAATAGGGTTTTATAAAATGTTGCTCATTTGGTCTGTTATAATATTCCAGAGAAGCTCATAAAAGCACGGAGCAGTTCTTAGTAGGCGAATATAGTGGCTTAGTCCATTGAGCATTTGTGGTAGAAACAAGGAAAAAAAATCTAGTTTTGAGTCAGAGCCTTAATGATTTTTTAACTAACATTGGGAGTAAAGGTAACTGTGAAGCTCGTGCATATGTTGTTAATTCAAGGGTTATGGAATACGCATATGATGTCAGGTGTGCTTTGAGTGATACAGAGCACCACAGGACGTATTTAGATGTGACAGCACCACTTAGTCTTTTAATTTTATAATCTGACTATCCACCTCATGTCATTCCACCCCCACACCTGTCAAGACTCACACTGCTGGCTGCCATCTCCAGTCCCTGGCAGCTGGGAGACATCACGTATTTATGCCTCTTTCCCACTCAGTGATCCGGCACATCAGATGTGGCCAGTCCATGAATTCTTTGATATTATGGCCAGCTGTGCTTGACGAATGGGGTCATAGAGTAGGGAAGAAGCCATAGTGCAGTACTGCTGCCAACATGCATTTCCCTTTATGGAGGCCCCACATTCAAAGAAGTGCTTAGTAGGTGGTACACAGCTGCAGTCCAATGTCATAGCATCTGCCCTGTTGCATTACCCCAGGTGTCAGATGCATCACTCTCACCATATGAAGAGTAACAGTGAGTCTCGCCTATGGGAAGGAAAGAAACATGAGATGTCTACCTCCCAGGCAAAGAAAAGTTTGCTTACTCAAAAGAAAGAGTGAGCGGAGGGTCAGAACTTGCCATGTGCAAAAGGCTCTGTTGAAAAATAGGAATGTCCTCAATTACTGCCACACTCTATTGATTGCACTCTCTTTTTCTCACTATTACATCACCTATGAAACTCAACTTCCTTCCAAAGCAAGAGGTGAGGATGCTCACAGAATGGGTGAATATTTTGTGTGGCTCTTCAGCCAGGATCAGCCAATTTATGGCAGGTGAGAGTCTAACCCAGATATTTACCAAAGTTAATAATGTTTATGCTGACTAACTGTTCAGTGCTGGTGTTACTGGACTGAACCAGCAAGAAAAGGTTTGCAGGGAAAAACAATACTTTTTGTTAGGCCACAGGAATAGCTGCAAAAATTATACAAGGCTTTAGGGCACACAGACCAATCTTCAACTTTATACATCAAGAAACGACAACAGCTCTAACAAGCCACCCTTTCTACCACAAGATGATAATCCTCCATGATCTACTTCATGAGTTTCCTCACTGTGTGCAATGGCTTCTGTCTTATCATTTATCTTTTTCAGGAGTGTTAATTGTTCTCTGCAAGGACTTACACTGCATTTCATCATTCAAAATACACTATGGTCAAGTTGCAAACAAAAAAAGAGAGGGAATGAGAGTACAAGCTATACATGCACTTGTACAGCTTTTAGGATATTTTCATGTTAGCTGGCTACACTGAAAGACGGTGAATACTTATTTGAAAACATATGGATAAATAAAACCCAGGTTGGGTAAAATAAATACCTAAAGTCCCTGCAGTTCTTTATTTCTGCTCTATGCAACTCTGTGAATGGTCTGGTGTGAGATGCCTTTCTAAACTAAACTCTTTGAATGATAAAGAGATCCTGTGACATAGCTGCTTCTAGAAATCACTCCACGAGTTTTCCACCGTAAAGATGTGGTCAAAGTGGACATATTTGTCATGTGCCCATATTTGTCATGTGCCATATCGGTCATGTACTAAACAGTTAAGAATCTGTCATAGATTATCATGAAGATTACATAAATAAAAGTCACAAGCATAGCCTAAAATTAGCAACAAATCTTTCTTTTACCGGTGTATAGAATTAGTATCTACCATAGTCCTAGGAAAATCTAGGAAAGATAGGAATGTAGATGTTGAAGGAACCCCAAGATTTCTCATTTTCTTGAACAAGGATCTTGACTACCTGTGACAGATATCAGATTAAACTGTTTTTAACTGTCTCCAAAGATGGGAATTTCAGAATGTTCTCAAGAAAAATAATACATTATTCAACTGTTCTTACAAAGTTTTCTTAGTATCTAGTCTACAGCTTGCTTGGAGTAAGTTAACACTATTATTTCTCATACTAACCTCAGTGAACCTGAAAAACAACTGACCACTGCCTCTATAAGGACTTCCTACACAGTTGATTAACTGCTGTATTTAATACTTGGCCTTTTTTTCTTAGGCAGAACAAACTCCTCCTATTTCAACTTATCTTTATAGGTTATCTTTCCTAAAACACTTCCTCGGATTCTTTCCAATTTCTTTGTATTTGGGTCTGGCTGCAAAGAGAGTAATTATCTCCATTATCTCCATTATGTTGCTTCACACAACCCTCATGTGAATAGATTTCAAAGTGACAATGTTTTGTTTGAAATGGCATCATGTTGTTAACTTGTACAACTCCTACTCCTTCTTCACTAATTGCTGCATATGTATTCAATTTCTTCCTTTTGAATATAATTCTTGCATTTGTATTTACTGAATAATTTTCTTTTTATTTCCAATCATTTCACCAATCCAGAAAGATCACTCCGAATTGCAATTCAGTCCTATGTATGTGCTTTATTCTCTTTCAGTTTCGTATTATTCACATATTTTCAAAGTGTCTTCTCTATACCTGATAGCCATTAATGCAAATGTGGAAAGGTACCAGACCTAAGCTGGATTCAGTTGACATGTCCTCCTAACTGACAACCAGATACTCATGACTTCTCTTTAAGTGTTTTGAAAACATCTGTTTTCCCACTTTATAATAGATAAATCACATTTCTTCAGTTCGGACATGAAAACATCCCGTGTGACTATGTAAAAAATTCTGCTAAAGATATACCATACCAATTCTCTCTTCCCATACTCTGGACTAATTACTTTTGTGAGAAGGTAACTAGTTTGTAACTATATGATTTGTTGCGGAAACTTCCAGAGCAGCTGCTTCTTATCACTGTGTTATTCTACAGATGGTCTTAGACTGATTGTGTAGTAATGAATTAAAAAAAGTACCTCTCTTGATAGCAGGGTTTCACTGTTTTATGTTTCCTCATCTACAGCTTTAGCATTTTTTCAGTCTTGTACCTCAACTGGCCTTCATGAGCTTTTGAAAATAATCACTAAAACGTGTAAGTGAACTGGCTAGTGTTTTAGGAATTTTATCAGATCTTGATGACATGAATACCCTGTTTAATTCCGTTTTTTTGCTTTTCTGGTCTATATTCCTACCTCCATTTTTGTTATTAATTGTTAGTTGTGTTAGGGATATGGTCACAGTGAACCTCTTTTTGTGAAGGCCAAAGCAAAAAATGTATATACAACTCCAGTCATTTGCAATGTACGCAGTTGTAATGAGACATCTTGTTACTCTGCTTCTCAAAAAAAGATGTCAAACAAATCTTTTTTCTTCATTTTCAAAGCAAAAAGCAAGGAATGGCAAGTTTTCCTTTCCATGGAAACTATCCAGGACCTGCTTTGATTGATCAAGTGAAAACTGTGAAACCTTGTCAAACCAAGAGCAAGTACTTCATTTCCCAGCACCTCTCAAAATCAGAAAAGGAACAAGCTCCATTGTCTTTGAATGCATGGCTCCTTCTTGATCTGAAAGATGATGAAGAGTTATGTTCTTGAAGTAATGCAAATTTGTCATGGATTTATTTAACACAACTTGCAGATAATTACATGGAAATAAAGAAAGAAGTTATGATTTAAATTCAGTGTCCTATGACTGATTGACAGATGATTCAACGCATGGAGTGACACGTAGATTCAGGCCTAAGAATAGAAGTCCTGGAACAGACTTGCTTTCCCCGTGAACTAATTTATTTCTACAAAAGGAACTCAAGGTGGGTATCCTGGACAACTAGTGTCTCAGCAGAGAAAGAATATGACAGACAGGACATGTGGTCAAACACTGTTTGAGTGTAAAAAGTGTTCATATGATATTTGTTTAGCTGTAGTTACATTTATTTTGGAAGAGAGTTATATTTTATAGGCTTCTTATTGGGAGTATGCTTTCATAAAAGGGGTAAAGGCAAACGTCATGAAAATTATAATACATAAAAAAATGTTAAGTCCAATTTTGAGAGAATTTTGCAAGCATGCAAGTCTTGACTTGAATT
This sequence comes from Pygoscelis adeliae, assembly GCF_000699105.1. Classification (NCBI taxonomy): domain Eukaryota; kingdom Metazoa; phylum Chordata; class Aves; order Sphenisciformes; family Spheniscidae; genus Pygoscelis; species Pygoscelis adeliae. Next base: position 99,191 of record NW_008825494.1, on the reverse strand, counting down.
AAGAAAAGGTTTTGAGCCAAATCTTTCATTTCTTGTGCCTCCAAAACTTCCATTGGCAGCAGTGGAAATTCTGGATTGATGAATAAAACATTATCGGGTGCTTTGTTTGATCCCAACAGATCAAATGTTTTATTTTGGATTCTATTTTCTTTCCTAAACACAAAAAAAATTCTGCTTAATGGAAATATATATAGAAGTCACAAAGCATTCAAGAATATCTCTAAATTCATCTAAGTGTTAACTGGAGACTAGACAGGCAACTGAATAAAAGTGCTTGACTCCTACTCCAATGCTAAAATGTTGACTTCAGACTCTTTTAAAAGATGTATTATTATTAAAAATTGTATTACCATTTTCCAAGAACTACTATAAAATAAAAAAGTGCTAAAATTAAGTAAAGGAACTAAAGACGTATCTAATCTGTGACATGTTCAAGGAAAATAGCCAGATTAGAAAAGACTGTGTGAGCAATCTAGTAAAAAATCTTGAATACTTGTTCCTTTCTTCATTAACTACTCTCACAAGCAGCTACATCCCTGCCAGATATTTAGGCACATGCTTCACTTTGAACACTTATTTGCTGATTTAGGGCCCAAGGGTTTCAAGCATAAAAGAGAAACTAAAACATAATTAAGTGCTATTTAATTGGGCCAGTAAGATAACTGCAACTTTAATAAATGCTTGTGTACAAACCATAACTTTTTAGCCTGCACTGACTTTTTAAAAAATAAGTTTTATAAAATATTCCATCATATAAATTACACCCCTGAATCTTCAGCAATGTCCTTGTCCTTGTCATTTAATTCAACATCCTTGTTCTAATCAAATACTTTTTACTTCCAAGTAGTTCAGTTCTCTTTACCATGATGATAAATACACATTTTGCAACTGCTTACAATTTTCCTAAACTGAATAAATTTGTGGGGTGAGGAAATCTTTGTTTACAGTTTTTACAAAAATGTAAATATTAGAATAACACTTTACTTTCTGCCATGTTTTGATCAATAGAGAGAATAAAAATGAAGCTTTTATTCTCATCATATTCTAAAAAATGAGCATAAGTTTTATGAACAATCAGAACTTCAAGAATTCAGGAATATCTCAGAGAATTCATATGTTTTAAAGGTGAGTTAACATTTGCAAAATTCTGATTGGAGTCGTTTGTTGAAACAGGCGTATTCAGCATCTTGTAGCGATTATTTCTACAGCATAATTGATAAATCTTATTAAAATTACATACATTACCCAATAACCATCCTCGATTGCAGAAGAAGTATTGAAATAGTAAATGTATCCTGAAATATACATAACAGAAGTGTTAAGTTTTTATTAGGAAATCACATATAGGAAGATAAAGAGTATGTATAACACTACATGACTTCTGTTTTTTGATTTAACTTCATACTCTCGCTGTTTGGAGTTCCCTATTTTCTCAAAACAAAATGAAAACCACAGTGAATACATTTTTTGGAAAATATTTTTTATTATAAAATGTACAGTATATTGACCTTAATATTATAAAACACTGTAATGTATCAGAGTCTTGTAAAGACCAATAATTTATAAAATGAGACCAAGTTCATTGTTTATCTTTCTAGTCTCATAGTCTGATCTAAAAATATATATAAAATATATAATGAATGACTTGACTGTAGCGTCCTTAGTAGCTGGAAAAGGTTTGTTCATATGTTAAGGTAACTAATGTCTGAATGTATTTTTATTAAAATAGATCACTCTTATTTGCTAAGTTAGTCTTTGATTTTGAAGTACTGATAGAAGAATGAACAGAAAGGTTAGTAATCATATTCTATAAGGCTAGATTATGTAAAAGCGCTGCAGGGTATAAAGAAAATTATGTTTTACTAAAGCACTTCTATCACTGCAGCTCATTTATTAACAGTTAATACTTCTTTGGTACTTTTAAGGTGCTTGTTAAAACAAGGAATAGCTTTGGACTATTGACACGAATAGAGTACTTTAGGTCTCAGATGCTATTGGATAGCATGAAAAACCACACTATGCTGTCTTAACAATTTAAAGACCTTTTCCAACATGTTAGTCTCCTCAATTCCAGTATGTCTACTGCCTCCTTTTATTGCAGGGATGTACTACCGTATTGAGTACAAAAGCAATGCCCTTTGCATGAAAATAGGGGTTTTTTTCTGCCCTCAGCCTTCCTGGCTTTGTTACAAGCAGTACTTTCCTTGTTGCACTCGCTTGGCAGTGACTTGAACACTAGTATCCTACCAAAGGCATTTGTTTTAGTGTTAGAATATGTGTATGTAGGTTGTTTTCGAATCACTGCCTAGTATATTTTTAGCAGTGCATTTATAGAAGCCTGCATCCCTTTGAGTAGACTGCTGGATGACTAATGACCCCTGAGGGTGGAGGAATTTGTTTCCATACAGACGGGATTGAGCTCCTGTTGTCAGATGTGATTTGTCTGGAAGCTCCCACGTTATTTCTGCTTTAGGAATCCCAATGGCCATGCAGTTCAGTTTTACTGAATTTCCAGGCCTGGCATAGATGACGGGTGCTGGCTCACTGGTGATCCGGGGAGGATAGGCTATTACGATGACAGGCACATTCATAACAGAAGTGCCATACTCCGTGGACACCTTGCACAGGTAAGTGCCCCTGTCAAATACAGAAGCCTCGCGGACTGTCAGTGAGCCATTCTCCAGCAGAGAAAAGCGACCCACAGCCTGGGGGGCATCCAGGACCATTCCATTGGGTAGCGTCCAGGAGATCTGCGCCCGCTGGTTTGGCTGGGTGATGCAATGGAGCTGCAGAGTTTCTCCATTGATGATGCTCACCAGGTTGTTGTACTGGTTGCTGATTTCTGGCCTGAGTCCCACCTTCAGGAAGACTACCCGTTCCACATAACCTCCTGGGTTTCTGGCTGTACAGCGGTATGTCCCAGCATCCCCCGCAGAGAGGCTGCTGATGTGTAAGATCCCATCCCTCTTATGGTAAAATCTGTGGAGACGGCTGCCACTCAGCACTTCAGTGCCATTGGGAAGGATCCAGCTTGTGCTGGGCTTGGGGTTCCCCTGGACTGAGCAGTTCAGATTGATGCTATGCCCAGCAATGGCAGTGATCCTTTCACTGACAGGGTCTCTGAAGGAGGGTTTCTCCAAATGGTCTGTGATGAGGAGCTGCACAATCAGTCTCGCTTCCCCTCCTTCGTTCCGTCCGATGCATATGAGCTGCACTGCATCTGTCTGCCTCACCTCTCTGATGTCCAAAGTACCATTGCGATGCACAGTGATCCTGTTCCCATAGTAGGGAGCTGGCAGGATTACTCCTTCTGGAAAAGCCCATAGGACCCGTGGAGCAGGGATGCCTTCAGCTTTGCAGTCAATAAGTTTCCGGCTATCCCTGATGGCTGTCTCCCTCACAGATGTTATTGCACTGAGATGACCATTGATTCTGGGAGGCTGAACATTAACATGGATCCAGACGATTTTCCGATCTTCTCCAGCGCTGTTCCGCGCTACACAAGTATAGTTACCACTGTCAGATCTTTGGGCCTTTTGGATGAGGAGGGTGCCATCCCTATATACCTGGTATTTGTCAGATAGGGCAGGAATGGGCCTGTTGGTTGGGGAGAGCCAAGTCACTTTGGGAGTGGGTTCTCCTTTGGCTTCACATGCTACTGTCACAACATCACCATAAGGTACATTAATAATGACGTATGTTTTGTTCCTGATAGTTGCAGGCTCGGCCACTACTTTGACCCGCACTTTCATCTCATCCTTCCCAATCTGGTTCTCAGCATAGCAGGTGTAGTCCCCTTCCTCTCTCAGTCCAACATCATTGAAATACAGGGTTCCATTATCGAAGACCACGTATCGCTTTGTCCGGCTGCCACTGTCATCTGACTGCATGAAGGTATTGATCATGCTGCCATCTGGGAGACCCCAGGAGATCTCAGGATTTGGCAGACCTGTGGCTACACAGTCAACTTTCAGGTCCCCTCCGTACTTGACCTTATGGTTATTCTCACTCTTATGTTCTATTTTTGCTGGTTTCATCATCACATTCACTTTGAGGACTACGTAGTCATCCCCGATCTTATTGCGGGCCACACACAAATAGTCTCCTGCATCTTTATCTGTAACTGAATGGATAACCAAAGTCCCATTGCTGAATACTTTGATTCTAGTCTCCAAGCTACTGTAAAGAAAGAAAAAAGAACAGAACATGAGCTCCAAAATCACATTGTAGCTATTAATTATTGAACGAAACCTGGGAAAAATACCCAACTCAACAATACTGAAAAAAAGGAGAGGAGCATTGCTATTGTTAGATAATTAGATGGTCTGAAATGTCCAAGATATTCTCCACAAAAAGCAAACAGAAAAAAATAACTCTACTTATTTGTAACCAAGCAATTCTACTCTGTTACATTCAATGACTTTAATGGTGTTCTTGACTAGTAAACAACCGTAAATACCAAATGGTGGTATTTTTTTCTCTTCTGACTGCATGTACAGTATTCTGTAACATTCAAATACAGCATCTCTGAACGATATGCCACACAAACCTATATGGACCATAACTATGGAGTCTGGCACTTTGGTCCTCAGCTAAAAACAAATCAAGATGAGCAACTTCCTCTGGCCTCAGGTAATCTTTAGAACAATCACAAAGAAGCCAAACATTGCTAAGCTTTGAAATATGGAAAAAAATATTTTCAGTGTGCTAAAAAGCTATACCTTTCCACTTCACTATGGAATTGGTGCATTGTGGTCAAAACTAATTTCCTCAGTAGCCCCAGCTTTCTCCCCAAAGAAGATCTGCTGTATTTGAAAAACAGCCCACATAAAGATCATGAGGGAAAATAAAAAATACCAGTATTTTGTTGCTATCAATATGAAGCATAAAATGAAATCTGGATTTTGTGCTATCTACAGGCTACCTAAATGTATTTTTTGTCAGTATGAAAAAAATGACAACTACATTCAGCTATCAAGAAAGTTGTTGATAAGTGTGCATTTTAATTTCAGTACATTTTTCATCTGTCTATAGTGCTCAAAAAGTGAGTAATGAATAATTTATAGAGCAGAAATTATGTTTTCAGCAAAGTCTTAGGACAGTTACTGTAGTTTTGGAGAAGTGATATTTTACTTGATATCATGAACATTGGAGAAGGTATTGTTTTAAGCATTTATATGCAACTGGGTTTACACAGACCTTATTGCAAGGTAACATTTATTTATACAACAATGTTATAATGATCATGCTTACTTAAATCATTATAAGATGATTTCTTTGCCCTTTATTTACAGCATATAATGATTTGTACAACAGATAAACAAAATTCAGTGATCCCATTTCTCCTGGGGAAAAGCAGACACCTATGCAACTCTATGCAAACTAGGCACGTTGGAACAAGCAGTACACAAGTTGTATATCTTAACTTTTGCCATTGCACTTTTTACTACATTTACAAGTGGCTGTAAAGGACAAATACTGGCAGCTTATCCTAAACACCTGAAGCTGACTTTTCAAGAGTACTATTGTTTTCAAGAAAATTACACTAAGTTATGACTTGGCTATCTTTTGATATAATTTCAAATTCTTCCGTAAGGATTGGGGGCCTCATTCAAAACTCACAGAAGTCAATAATGAAACTTGTACAGATATGAATGGTCTTTTCTCTAAGTTCATCTAAACTGTAATTTAGAAAGAGGAAGGTACCTGGGGAGGGAATCAATCATCCTTTTGGAAGGCAACCTCCATAATATCCGAGGCCAGGGGTCACCAGAAGCACTACAGTCCAAATGCAGGATGCTGCCGTACGTTACATCTGTCCTCTGAGGAGAGCTCCCAGTGATCTTAGCATTAGAGGCATGCTTCTTCACATGGAGTTGTATTGTTCTCCTGGCAGCTCCCACCATGTTAGCAGCAATGCACTCGTAGGTCCCACTGTCCTTGGGGGAGACATTGCGAATATAAAGAGTTCCATTGGGAAAGACAAATAAATTCCCATTGACAAACTGAGAAGGTCGGATTTGTGTGCCATCAAAGACCACCCAGCGGATGCTGGGAGAAGGTGCTGCTTTGGCAGTGCAGTGGATGTTAATACTGCTACCAAGGGGCAAGGAAATGTTCTCTTGCTTATCCTGCTGGATGATGGGGGGTAAGGCTGCAATGTGCAGCCTCACTGCAATGCTGTCAGCTCCTGCAGCATTGCTTGCTACACATTTGTAAACTCCTCGGTCTGAAAAAGTTGCTTGCTTGATAGACAAGGTTCGATTTTCATGAAGCATTATCCTGCTTTCTGTGGTGGTGACTGTCTGCAAAATCTTTCTATCTGGGAAAATCCATGAAATATGTGGGCTTGGAGTCCCACTAGCCTGACATTCCATTGCTATGGTCTCTCCAAAATAGACCGTGACATCTCGGTAGCGGGAAAGTAAAATTTTGGGCTGGTAGGCTACAACTGTGAGCGCAATGATCATTTTATCTATGCCATGCAGGTTCTGAGCTGTGCACAAATACTGTCCACGATCCTGAAGTTGAACATTTCGGATAAGGAGGGTACCATTTTTCCAGACTTCAAACCTTTGTAACCTGGTGTTGGCTGTCATCAGGGCTCCTGGGAAGGTGAGAGGAAAGAAAGAAATGGGAAGTCAAAGGGTTTGTTTTTAAGACATTCATCACTGCATTGAAAAATGCTTATGGAAGATTTTAGATTTATTTAACACCAACTACAACTTCAGATGGACCACATGACATCTTCTGACACTCTCCATAGCTTAAATTGGTCTTTGTTTCTATTGCAGAACTAACCATACTAGCTTGCAAGCCTGTACAGTGTGGGAACTTTTAAGGGCTTTATGCTTTAGGATTCCTCTTAAATCTTTATGTAATTTCTCTTTTCCTTTTGCTTATGGAGATGACACACATCAATATTTAAGGCAGCAAGGCTAACAAACCCGTACTCACAAGTGTTGTCATCATAAATTCTAACTGCTGTGAATAATCAGAGCTGGCTGCTATTCCTCCTTCAAAAAATAAACTCTTTAAGTGGTAGAGGTTTTCTTTTACTACAAGAAATACTGCAAAGTTATTTTTACCTGTAATGATTAGTTGCAATTAGTGACATTTTATCTATAATGATTAAAAGATAAATAAATTATTCTTCAGCGTTTTGGACTATTCCTGCAATCATGTTGCATTTCTATGCAACAACTCAAGTATTTGTACCCTTAAAAAATTGTGTGGAAAAACACATTTTTCTGTCTTACCTGTAGAGACTTTTGTCCAAGTAATAAAAGGCTTGGGTTCCCCTACTGCATCACAAGGGATAAAAGCATCTGTTTCAGCAAGGATGGATATGCTCTGAGACCCTTTTGTGATAATTTTAGGTCTTTCTCCATGTATCCTGAAATTAGTGGAAGATTGAATTACAGTTGAATTGTGTGGCATAATGCCTCCCACATAAGGCACAGATGGAACTTTCTGATGACGATGATGGACATTTTTAAAAGGATGAACTGTAGTGAATATCTGTGGTTTTGTGCGCTGAGAGAGAAAGGCTGGAGGGGTAATCTTCAAAATCGCTGGTGGTGATGTGGTGGTTGTGGCGTGAGGCGTTGGAGGCACTGGAATAGCTGTAGCTTTCTGCACTGTAATCCTAGTAGGGGAGACCTGGGCAACCTTCTTCTCATTTGTGTCTTTTGGGACTAGTTGACTAGGGACCGCTGGTTTAGGATGCATACTTAAGTGAGGGAATAGCCTTGTTCTGTTGAAAAGGAATGGCATTCTGGAACTGGGATAATATGGGATCCCTTGACTTGGTAGTCTCCCTACTGTGCCTCTGTTATCTGGAACATAATTATTTCCAAAAAATCTTGAGTTAATATTGTATCTGTTCTGACCCTGAGTACCGAACTTGCTTGCAGTGAATGGATTTGTTTTGTGAAATGGAGAGGCTTGTGTTGGGGTAGTTGTTTCTCTATGAGAGGCAAAAGATTTTTTGTCCTGGATGGTATGTGCCGCATATGCTGTTATCTCTGGTTTGTTTGTGTAGTGAAGAGGCTGATGTGTTATAAAATAGCGAAATGAACCTTGTGTTACAATATATGGAGGCTTCACTGTGCCTCTTACTGGAACATGCTTTGGAGGCACAACAGGCAGTCTTTGTTTTAGACTTGGTATCATTCCAGTGGGTGCATGGGGAAGGTTTGGATTTAGCGGTAAACTGTTGTTTGACTTGCTACTATACATCTCTTTGAATTGCTCCTCTTTCGACTGTATGCTAATCCTGTTTTGGCTAGAGGAAGGAGTAGGGTGTACATTCTGTCCTGAGCTTACCACCATTTTGTCACCATCTGCTTCAACTTGTTTTGCTTCTGGAAACCTTTCTTGATTGAAGGCATTACTTTCCTCGGTGGTATAATGAAGAGAAGGGTGTGAAGTGCTTGAAATGGAAGGGGGAAGAGTGGCCAGTTTTATAAATGGAATAAAGACAGTGGATGTAGTCGGAGGCTTTTCAATTGTCTGCAAAGTGGGATCATGATGAAATACATGTGACATACCTTCCTTTTTATCCAAGGAAGATGGCTTTGTCCCAGCCTGAGAAGCAACAGATTTCTTTGTTTCTCTAAGTGGAAAAGTCTGGGTTTCTGTCGTGCTGAAGGAGGAGGACAAAGTAATCATCTCATGCTGCTGAGGTGGCTCAGTTATTGCTGGTGTTTCTAAAGATGCTGTGGGCTTCCATAGCTCTTTTGAAACTGAGAGGTCCTTAAAAACTCCCACTGTGCCAACAGGAATACTTAAGTCAGTCATAGTGGGATATATCAGCTGGAAAGTTCCAGTGGTTGTTTCATTAACCACAACTTCTGTGTCAAATAGGATAGGTGCTTCTTGAGATTCTGGTTTTGTAGATAGTATCAAGCTGTTCATATGCTCAGGAGAAGTTGTTGTGCTTGATTGTTCTGCCTTACTATGCATAGTTTTAGAATCTGCTTTAATGCCCTTCTCAGATATATTGTCTAATGAGTGGTATGCTGGCACTTCACTTTGCTCTGGTTTCAGAGGTGCACTTGACTCTTTTGTGGGAACTGTGTCACGTACAACATATGATGATAAAATTGTGACAGGTGCAGTCACTGGAAGTGCCAAGGTTTCAGGAGCAGTAGAGTGTGTCACACGTTTTGCTTCAGGTGGAGAAGCAGTAGGCCTAAAGAAGGAAGTTGTGACCACCTCTCTGATTTTGGTAATTTTCTCTAAGACAACTGGATCAGTAACTAATGGAGGAGTGAATACCATATGCTCCTCTTCCTTAGCCTGTACTTTGACATTGTTTTTAAGATCAGGAGTTTCAAGAGTTGCAGAAGAAGTTTTGGTCACAGCTTCAACTTCAGGTGTCCTTGGAACGACAGGCATTGCATCCGTGGTTAAAACAGGGGGGAAAGGCTTTGGTCTTTGCCGGATTCTGTTGGGCCTCAATCTCCTTCTCCCATAAGGCCTTTTTCTAGCATGCTGAGTAACAAGTGAAGGCATGGTCTTTCTATAGGGTGTTGTTGTTGTGGCCACAGTGGTGAATCTACTGATGAAAGAAGCAGTTTTTATCCCCTCTGCTGTTTTATGAAGAGCATTAGTGCTTGGCAAAATGAATGTGGGATCTGGTTTTGGAGTAGCCAGGTTTCTATGTTCTCCTCCCTGAAAACTCTCTGCGTAACTGCTGGACATGCTTTCTTGAGTCACTGTATTCCTGTGGGTCTCAGGTTCTTCCTTGCTTTGAACCCTGAGGGATGTGACAGCTGGAAAACTTGCACTTAAGTCTGCCATTTTTGTCTGACCTGCGGATACTTCTTTGTGCTGGTCTATCAAGTCATTGTTCTTTTCTGTAACAAATGGAGAAACAGATGATGAAATGCTAGTAGTGCCTGCAGAATCTGTTGGAATGATCTCATCCAACTGAGAAGGTCTTAAAATTATGGTGTCAACACTCATTGGGTCCACTTCATTTAACTTCACAGTTGTCTGCAAGACGCTATGAAGATCCACAGTCTGAGCTTCAGCTAGGACAGTAGCATCAAGTGGTAGCTCAGCAAAAGCAGAATTTTCCTCTGATGTAGAAGATACAGTTCTATCTACATTTTCCACTGTGAATGAACTGCTCTGAATCTTAGGAAGGTGTGTTACAATTTGTCTGGTTTGAGGCTCTTCAGTTAGAGCCTGGATATTTTCTTTGACTACAGCTGAATTATCAGTCCTGACATCAAGATGCTGCTCTCCTTCGGGTTGCACAGTTGCAGACACAGGAGTCAAATATGGACCCGATACAGGGATTTCTACAGAATATATACTTGCAGGTGTTTCTAAAGCCCTGTGGTCGGAGAAGGGTTCTGTTTCTGACCTTGTTAATATGGACTGGACTGAAAACGCTTTAGTGTTGTGGGAAACAGTGACTGAGAATGGCTTATCTTCACCCACAGGTGATGCATCAGCAGAGGAATCTACCACATCAGCTGCTGCCTCTGAAGGCGGAGGGCTGACTACCGGATGAGGGACTGGAGTAGTTTTCTGCATGACTGATGGCAGTGCAGTTGTTAAAGAAATGGCTGTAGCTGTTGTTGTTCTAGGAATATTCTTGCCACGGACCTTTGCCAAAATGTCAGCCCAATGCTGTGGATTAATCTGCTTGCTTGCCATATTAATTCTCCTTCGAGATTCAAATACCCTCCGGCCTTCAGCAACATTGCTGTCTTGGGTTCCATCAGTACTTTTCCAAATTTTCATTTTCCTTCTGCCTTTCTTACCCTTTTTAATTTGAGCCTCTGGCACCTGGTCACTTTTTTGTTTAAAGGATATCTCCCGGTCTTTCAGGTGGTTCTTTCTTCGTGGGAACTCATCCACCTCTCCTGCCCCTGATCCCTCTCCATCATCTATGACCCGCCCTCTTGTTTTTGACGAACTTTTTGAGCCTGGGCGCTTTTTTAGCTTTACCCTTTTAAATGACCTGTCTGACACCATTTTATTTACTGTCACCCTTACAACAAGCTGATCTGATCCCTGCTGATTGACAGCCACACATCTGTAATGGCCACTATCACTGACGTGGCTTTTTGGAATAAGCAAAGTACCATTGTCCAACATATATCCTTTTGAAGAGTTTGATAAATCATTAAGTACCTGGCTGTTTGGAAGAATCCAGCTCACCTGTGGCTCTGGGATGGCAACTGCATTGCACGGCAAAACTATTGGCTCTCCAACATTTTTTTCAACTCTCACTACATCTGAATCAGCTACCTGAATAGCTGGAGGCTGCACTAGAAGTCTGTAAGCCATTATGTCCACATCATCTCTCACTTGGGCAATGCAGTGGTACAAACCACTGTCAGTGTAACTCACTCCTTTGATTATTAGCTGACCACTACTGAGAATGGAAAACCTGCTGTCTTTCTGATTAATTGGTGCCTGCAGTTTAGTCCCATCCGGAAAGAGCCACTGAACGGAGGGTCTCTCAGAGGCTTTCACACTGCAGCTCAGCTGACACTCTGACCCTTCCACCACACTCTGCGCTGTCCTTGTGCTCTGGTTTCGCTCTATCATTACCCAGCTTCTCTGCTGCCCGGTGTCTTTGGTATGAATTGTCTGAGAAAACACAGTAAAAAAAGACAGCACCACTTTTTTCCCTGTACTCTGGCGCCTGTTTAATTGGATGTTTATAAGAGGTTGCATCACCCAGGAAGGCTCAGCCAGTATTTGCGCTTTTACACCTGTGTAGTAAAGAGCATCATAATCTGAGCCTTGCCTGTACCGATAGCTTATTTTAGGCTCTTTGCTGAGCATAAATTCCCTCTCTAATTTGACAGGTACTTCACTGTAATAAGCTATAAGCTTCCACAGTTTTTCATAGTTTTCTCGATTCATTGGACATTCAAAATCCAGTGAAATTGTAGCATTTATATCAATCTCCTGAGTCTGGATTTGATTCCACTGAATTTTGGTAGAGCCTGTTGGTTTTTTGATTTCACAGTTCAGGTGGACTACATTGCCATGCTCATCAGTCATATTTAGAGTAATGTTCCATGGAGAGGACTGAAGCTCTTCCAGAGGGAGTTCATAACTGTCACCATCTTCTTCATCTTGAGTGCTGCTATTGTGCCTCAGTGAGGACTGAATGACAGGATTCCTACAGGAAATATCTTTCAAGTTTTGAATATCTTCTTTCTGCAGCTGTTTCGGGCTGTTGCACTTAGGACAGAGCTGTCCCCCTTCATAGGCTTTGTCCTTTTTGCATTTTAAAACACCTGAAAAAAAAAAAAAAAAGAAAGAAAAAAAAAGGGGGAAAACAAAAGATAGGTAAGCTGAAGAACTCTGTTCTAGAGTTAAGAGAACGCTCAAAAGTGCCAAATGGGCTGCATGAGGAATGCATTATGGCACATGACACATAAAGTGAGGCTTTTAAAATAGCACCTCTCTGTTTTCACAGTCGAATGGGTGCCTGATTCTCAAACCGACCACAATTTCTTCTGATTTCATGAGAGGATTGAATACTCCATCCTTCTGAAAATTAGATTCACTGCCTCTGAATAAAATGGCTTCAATAGAATTGAAGAGTTCAGAGCAACATTTTAGAAGTGAGTAAAAAGCTATGCTGTGTCAAAAAGTCTGCATCTGTACAGTGACAGCCTACCCATCTAACTTGTGGATCTAATGTGAAGAGGACTGGGTCTTCTCAGCTTTCAAAAATGCAGCATTTACCTGAGAAATGCTGGACTTCCTCATTAAATAATCCAGGAAGCTTTTTATTTTTCTCTATTCATTAACAACAGTACTGGCAATACTCAAAACATTCTACTGTAGGTACCAAAATCTACTGACTAGTTCCTGCACTTACAAGCTGTTTGTCAGCAGCAAAAAAAAAAGAAAGTGCCACTTCTTCCCTGACCTCTGAAATAACTGTAAACTCTGTAATGATAAAATAAAAACTAAAACAGAGAGGAAGCACTAAGACAGGAAATGATAGCCTTGACTCCTCTTTTCTATCAATGCCAGAAAGACTCTTGTCTGTAAAATAAGTTATATATTTCTTACACTGTTCTGCTCACTAGAATGTCGAATGTCACCTTACATATTTAGTTTGGAAACATGTTGTAAATAAAATGTATTCCAGTTATTCTAGGAATAAGTGTCATGCTGATCACTCCTGAGGAATGAGGGATCTTTGAATGAATGAACAATATATGGGTGGGTTATAAGGCAGAATGCTAGAAGGGGAAAAGAGTGGCAAAATTTCATACCATTTTCTAATTGAAAAATATATGCTTTGCCAGACTGACAAATCAATTTTCTTGAGAAGTTCTTACAAATGGAATATTTAACTGAACCAGTCTATCACTTGCAGATTCAAATATGATGTTTCAAAGATAAGGAAAGCACGCTTCATGACAGAACTGGCCCACAATCAACTTGGCAGTAGCCACACTGGTCTGAAGAACTTTAATGTGATCTATGAAACAGCACTTTTATAACTGTATCTGGACAGAATTCCCAAAGAAGTTAATGTTGTAGTTATATAAAGATACAAAAGCAGTCATACATGAAAATGGCATGGATAAATTCTCTTCTCTTTCCAATAATCACTAATGTTGTAGTGTAAAAAGGGAATCTAATCGAACAAAAATGCTAACAAGCAACAATGCGCAAGGAAAGAAAGTTCATCTAATATTTCATTGTTACAACTCACAGTGCAACTTAAGTACACTTAATACACATACTCATTTGGATCAAGGAGAGTATATAAGAATATTAAAATGTAAGTTAGCAAAAATATCAAAGTTAGATGCCTCAAGTAACAGTTCAGTCAGGAACACTGACTACACATTCAAGTATCACGCACTCTTAAAAGTATTGTCCTACAGCTAAGTGCAAAACTGTGATGAATTACATATTCTAAGATTACAAGACCCACCATCATCCACCATACGTGCTCCAAATCATTATATAAATCTTGTGACTCCAGCACTCGTTCGAGAGATCTTCAGTTGCAATTAAATGACAATCCCCTCAATATTTTAGCAGCAGCTCTGCCATAACACCAGTCCCTCTGGCCTACTATAGTAAATACTTAGCTACCTGAGATGGGGCATTGGTGAACTGAGATGCCCAAATTGAAAACTGACATTCAAAAAACCCCTCATTTAGTATATTCCTGATATAGAGGCATTATAAAACTGTTTTGTTTTTTTTTTTGCTCCTAGTATTTTGCTTCTGCACATGGCCAGAAGTGTTCCAGCCTAAGCAGTGTGATACTTATCTCACATCTAAGCCTGACAGAAGATAGACCAGTTATTCTAGGAAAAAAATTGCAGGATTGTAGGTGTTCTCTGAAAATACTTAAAATAGATTTGCTCCATCATAAAAGGAAGATGTGGTGAATGAAGAAACACAGATAGACATGAAGAATGCATGAATATTACGTAACAGCCTTAACGTTAATAGCATCAAAGTTAAGGGACTCATCCAGGAATTTGGAAACCTGATTTCCATTCCTTCCTTAGCCAAACAAGTTCAAATCCAATGTTCCCACCTTCCACGAGAGCACATAATTACTAGCGTTGTTGGTTGAGGACAATTGCCAGCCCTTAGTCAAAGGTGTTCCGCTGTGAAAAGGAACACACTAACAGGTTATAACCTATCTCCTCCTTCCAATTATAAACTTTACTATCACTTTTTGCATCTTGAATGCAACAGGTAATTCCTTTGTTGTCAAATACAGATTTTCAGCTAGTGACACACAACTGCTTCCTCTTTACAGTGCTTTTTAAATACATGCATTTATAGAACGGTAACAGAACATAATAGGCAACGTAGACATCATGTAAGTAATAATACTCAGGAAATAACAAAACCATCCATGTGCAGAACAGGAAAAAAAAAAATCTAACATTATGAGTTGAAGAAGCATTGGTATTTTTGCTCTTACCTCCAGAAACTTCATTCCATTCAAGGAACCACTTTAAACTGCAGTCACAGGCCCACGGATTCCCATGAAGGTAAAGGTTTTCCAGCAGCGGCATGCCTTGAAACATCCCTGCAGGCAAGGTCCTAAGAGCATTTTCAGACAGGTAGAGATGTCTTACTGTTGACAGTTTGAAATAATCAAGGACCATAAATGTTGAAAAGGTGCTGGGGTGAAGCTGCTGGAGCAAATTTCCTTCTAAGTGGACCAGTCTCAGAGAAGTTAATCCATTAAAAGCATTTGGATGAATAAACTCGATTCTGTTGTGGTCCATGTGCAGTCTCATTAAGCTTGAAAGTCCTTGAAGGGTTTGGCCAGTTATGACTTTCAATTTATTGTAACTAATTTTGAAAACCTAAAAAAAAAAAAAAAAGATATAAATTTTGTTTTTTGATCTAAATCTAAACAGAATAGCAAGCATGCAGAAGTTTTCCCCCCGCATTCAAATATCTTTTGCACCACTGAAAAATGCTATGCTGGTCAAAGAGGGAGAATACAACTGAATATTACTTGGCATTATCAAATATGACATAGGCATAGTTCACAGATCTCCAGTGTATTTGGGGGGAAAAATGGTTTCTTAATCCTAAGAAAGGCACTACAAAACCTGCTTATTTTTGTCTTCTGTTATTCATGGAAGTTAAAATATATGAAATTTAGGAAGACCTTAGCATTACCTGTAGAGACATGAGATCTTTCAAAGCACCGTTAGGTATATTCTGAATGTCATTTCCATGTATCATGAGCAATTCCAGTTTCGTAAGTCCTGCAAAGGAGTTTTCAAATATAGACTGTATACTGTTAAACCTGGAAAAAAATCACATGTGCAGTTACATTTTATGCACTGACTGTCATGGACTGCAAATGTAAAATTAGTATAACCTAACTTTCAGGAAACATTGGCAGAATCTTAATGCAGTGTCAAAGGGCCAGAAGTTACTGAAACATTTTTACAAGGCCAAGTATACTTAGTTCGTGTTTATATTAAGATTTCTTTTAACTCAATTTGTGGCACTTTAGCCATAATTTAGGAGTAAGAGTAATAAATAGGCGTTTAAGTTCTAATAGTTGTCAGTATGTTTTTCCATGCAGCTCAGTTTATGGCATGGTAATAAATTAATGGCCTGTAGCCAACCAGTGATGCTATGGAGCCTGGCAAACTAGACGGGCTGCAGTGTTGCCAAAACAGCATCTAACAATAAATGAATAAAGATTTGGAGAGAGGACATTAAAGATGGATATCTCCCAAACAGCACAAGAAGCAGGAAGTCACATCCTGCTTCACTTACTGTTACAACATGTAATTGGCTACATCAACTAATCACATAAGATGTAAGAATTGACCTTCCAATTATATAATTTGAAACTCCTTTTAGAGAAGGAATACAGAAAATCTGCTTTTTGAAAACAATTCGATTTCACTTTGGACAAATCAGTCAGGTTTTATATGCCAATATGGAAGCCTTAAGTTTGGCGGCCTAGCTCTACATTTGGGGTTTTCCATATGTAGACATAAAATTAAACGTGTGAGCTAATCTGGGCTTGAAGTCTCTAAAGTAAGCATTGAATTTTAAAGATTTTTCCCATTTTTTTAACACTTTCTAGAAAGCAAGGGAAGAGACAATGAGAAATTAAAATACTTTGAATATGGAGGAAATACTTTTAGACCCTCACCATGCTATCTATCTGAAGATTCTGAATTTTCTAAAAATTTGGGCTACTGTTTTGATATTTTTAGTCCTACTATAGATCTACTAGGCTTATAGCAGTCATCCTATTTAAATTCCCCTATTTTATCATCAGCTCTTCTAAAAAATATGAACTTCTCTAAATATGAAATTTTCCTAAATTATTTCCAGTTAGGAAAATAATCTTTACCTCCTATATATATAGCATCTTAAAATAAAAATATGATAAAAGCTCTTTTCCAAAATGAAAGAAATGCAACAACAGATAGTTAAGACTATTTCTTCCTGGGAAAGGACACAACTCAATGTCATTTGTAGTGATGAAATACCAAGATAGGAAAGGGCTTCTCTGCTAGCAGTATCAAACAATGTACTTTTATTAAAAAACAGCCCAAACGCCTAAATAACTTAGAAGTCTGCATCCCATTTTCAAAAGCAATTTAGGGATGGAATTTGCCATAGAATGTTGACGTATGGGGGAGAGATGACCGTGAATATGTGTGAGTTTGAATGTGGGAGGAGAGGGAGGCATTTCTGACTCAAAAATGGCATGAAAGTACAGATTGCTGTAATACAGATTTACTGAATACAAGGGCATTTTGAGACTAAAATTAGGCTTTAGGTGGATAAAGTGCTGGTGGATAGACATTTTAACTGCAGAGAAGCAAAAAAAAATCAAGGTCCCTACTGTCAGTCATTGCATGATCAATCGCAGCTTACAGGCCTCGGGGCAGTCAGGGTGAGTTCATACTAGGTAGTGAGGCAGCTCTGATATCAAGCAGACGAGGACTGCGACTCTTGCATCATGCCACGTCACATAATGACCATAGGCAACACTTTTGTGATATACAGCCTACCAACTGTCCCTGCCTTCTCGTCTCACAATCTGACGGATAGATGTGAGTTGGCAATACCCTGGCAGAGGAAAGTGGGTTGGAGCCTGAGCAATCTCTCCCCAAAACATTAATGTCTGCTTATATTGTGCTTAAGTTCCTTGAAAACAAACAAAACTCTAAAGGCAATGGAATGGCTTTGTTTTTACTGTATTGCTTTAAGATATGCTATATCTCATTGTTCTCCAAAATGCTACCTGGTCACATTATAGCATTTTACTCCTACTATATTTTTTTACATCAGGTATAACATTCAACATTTAGTAGAAATCCCATAGTGGGTTTAATTCAATATAGTATTTTATACACTGTAAAAGACTACACGTACTATTTGCCAAGAAGAACTGACACCATGATACATATATTTATTTGAAAATAATAGTAACTTTTCGTTGAAACACGAGGACTACACTAAAACTTTCTCCACGCCAGTAATGGTAGTGTTTGAAATACAGCTCCTGCAAGTCACCACCCATCTCTGCAATTCTACTTAAAAAGTACACGCAGAGATCCCGGCGCGCCGCACGTGTGTGAAGCATTCCAGGATTCCGCACCAAGAACATAAAACTGTTTGCTACAAACTGCCATACAAACCCAAAATTGATTCTTTCCACATGTTTCGAAATCCTTGCCGGCACGGCTGCTAAGGACCGAAAGGTGCAGTGGACTTCGGTGGGGAGGTAGCAGGCGCAGGGGTGGGGGCAGGCCAGGGCGCCCGGCGGCAGCCCCAGCCCCAGGATC
>NW_008825494.1:79209-80771 GCF_000699105.1 Pygoscelis adeliae | reverse complement strand
GAGACGGTGATTTTTTTAAGCCTTTTAAAAAGCCTTATACAGCTAGCGATGCTCTGCAGCGTCCCAGAAGGTCTGTAGGCAATCAAGGCAAAGTTCAGCCGGAAAGAGGTTTTCTTTCTTCCAAGCCATTTGCTACCTCAAAGTTAACTTCCCCCCCCATAATTCACTTCCACTCCTCTACTAAATACCTGTTCTACTAAAGTTATGCCGTCTCCCTACGGTGATGAATTTTGTAGGTTTGTGCTATAGCCAAGGCTAGTACTTGTCTCACCTAAAAATCAGACAACTTCAGGGGAAGCATCTGCTTCAAGCAAATTGCCACGGCTCCCTCTACAGTCAACGGAAGAAAAAAAAGCTACCCAGGGTCACTTGAAGGTGAATAATATCGGGTATCTATCTACCTGATGGGATACCTAGAAATAGTACCAATCAGCCTCATTAGGTCCCTAATTAGCTAACTCACCTAGCCCAGCTGCCTAATTTTTAGACAGGCTGCTAACTTCCAGGAGGGTAAAATTTGGCTGAACGAATCCCACTCATAATGTATATGGGAAACGGCATCATTGAGAGAGAAAGTGAGTGAAAGAAAGAGCTGGTTGGCCATAGAGCTGGACTCTGCCATCCTTTGCCACGCACTACTGTGCGATGCCGGATGTGCTTTTACATTGTAATCTTAACCGAACAGGAGCTATGAATGGTCAGAATTGACAAAACTCCACAATTTATTTAGAAGCATAAGCACAGACCTCAGAGGAAACGTAAGCGAGGAAGTTTATATTTATAATCTTGCCATGTCTACCAACACTCAAGGTCGGATTTTCAGAACTCCGTGTCTAGACCTGGGCAGCTAGAACCATGGAGAGTCATTTAAAGATGCACACTGTGCTAGAACAGACAAGAAAACACAACTGTTATTGACCCTGAGCACTAATCATTTCTGAAAATAAAATAATTTATGGAGATGCCTGACCACAGATTAGGCAGCCTAACTTTGGAGAAATGAATTTGAAACGTCCCTGTGCTTAACCCTACCATCGGAAGAATTTGAGCTCTTCAGATTAAAGCCATACAAGAATGCAGGCTACTAGCAGTAGCAGAAATTTAGTATCCCTGCTCTTGTGTAACTGCGTGACAACGATGGAAAGGCATTCAGTTCTACTAGATATTATGAGCTCCGTTAGTTATTGCTTTTAGCATAAAAGTCAGATTTTCTCAGATCTGCTAGCAACGAGACACACATTTTTTTTCCTAAGACCATCATGTGCAAAACATTACAGTTCAAAGGAGAGGCTCATCGGGATGAAGAGGTTTCTCAAATATCTGTGGTCAAGTTAATGGGACGTTTACCATTCTTTACAAGAAAAATACCTTTAATTTGCTTAAGAATATTCAGGTGCCGTTTTCCTTAATGGTCTCTTTAACGAAAACTCCCTTTGAAAACCACCCTGTCCATTCCAAATCCTCTTGGGAGGGGGCACCGCATTTCCTTACAGGAGGTGCTCGCCGAGGTTAAGAGGAAATCGCGGTGACCGGCGAGGGGCTGGAGAAGAGCAGGCCAGAGG
>NW_008825494.1:32543-77755 GCF_000699105.1 Pygoscelis adeliae | reverse complement strand
GGGAGCTGCGGCCGCAAGCGGGGAAAGTCGAGCCCACGCCTGAGAGCGGGACCTGAAGCTCGCCGAGAGTTTGTTTCTGGGACCCGGGCGGACCCAGCGCTCTCGAAGCGCTCAGATGGGCGGCCGCCGCCCGCGCTGCGCGCTCACACACACGCCAGCACATAACCCCGACAGCGGGCCGGCCAGCCTGGATTCCTTATTCTTCTCATAGTGATATAGGTGTCCCGTCACTACACAAAGCACCAGCCTCACCACCATCCTGAGCGCATACCGGCACGGCGCTGCTGCGGAGACCTGTATCCAGCCTGTACGTGAGCATTTGACCTCCTGCACCGTGCCCGAGGAGAGCCACTCCAATAAATGCATGTGAACAGAAAAATCTCAAAGCTGGAATGGAGAGGCAATGACAACGATACAGGAAAAGGCAGCAACCGGCAGCAAAATGAACCAGACAATGTAGACTCAGTCATGAATTGCCTTTTACCTTTAAAATCCAGAGTTTGCAGAGAAGCAAACTTCTGTTTAGAATCATTAACATCCTCCTCCTCAGTTTCCCTCCTGTATTAGTAATTTTTTTCAGTACCCAAAAGTAAGCCTACTTCTGGTCCATTGAAAAATGCATCATCCAGATGTACCACTTAGTTCCACTGTGTGGTTTTCAGATACACACAGTTTTCTGTTCTCTAGGTAGCCAGTGTGGCAGTTATCCTCATCTGTTCTAGAAAAACAAAGAACTTAGTCTTTCAAGACACAAAGGAGTTGCAGAAATCAGTACAGATGCCTCTTAAGCCAGAAGAATCCTTCTGAGTTTTGGCATGGAGCTTTCAAATTCCGTCTCCAAGGTAAGTAAATATAGTGAATGGCATTACATTCTAGACTGTAAAGCTGTAGCAAGTGTATCATCACCAAATTAATAGAAAGAATCAGAATCTGAGTTAATGAACCATTTTTGGCTTTGAAACCTGTAAGAGGTGTGATTATAAAAAAGTTGGGGGGGGAGAAACCTCTTCAACTGTTAGCGACAAGCTGTTGTCAGCATCAGAATCCGGACAGTCTTATCTTCCAAAGGCACTAACAAAGATTCACTTTCAGGAAAAAGCTCATATCCATGCTTTTAGCTGCGGAACTTCTTTTGTGTCATGGTTTAAGCCTGCTGGGCAGCTCAGCCCCACCCAGCCGCTCGCTCACTCCCCCACAGTGGGATGGGGGAGAGAATCGGAAGGGTAAAAGTGAGAAAACTCGTGGGTGAAAACTCGTGGGTTGAGATAAAGACAGTTTCATAGGGAAAGCAAAAGCCGCGCACGCAAGCAAAGCAAAACAAGGAATTCGTTCACTGCTTCCCATCGGCAGGCAGGTGTTCAGCCATCTCCAGGAAAGCAGGGCTCCGTCACACGTAACAGTGACTTGGGAAGAAAAACACCATCACTCCGAATGTCCCCACTTTCTCCTTCTTCCTCCAGCTTTATATGCTGAGCATGACGTCATATGGTGTGGGAGATCCCTTTGGTCAGTTGGGGTCAGCTGTTCCTGCTGTGTCCCCTCCCAGCTTCTTGTGCACCCCCAGCCTCCTCACTGGTGGGGTGGGGTGAGAGGCAGAAAAGTCCTTGACTCTGTGCAAGCACTGCTCAGCAATAGCTAAAACATCCCTGTGTTATCAACGCTGTTTTCAGCACAAATCCCAAACACAGCCCCATACGAGCTACTGTGAAGAAAATTAACTCTACCCCTGCCAAAACCAGTACATTTTGAAAAAAAAAAAAATTGTCATTGGTTTGATGACAACTGGATTTATTTTTTTTTTATTCCCTCAGGGAGTAGAACTCTCTGAGGTTTTTTTGCACCACAGAGAACATTTCCACCATGCATCTTTGCTCAGTGTGCAATTATTTCGTCTCTACTAGTGTATCATCTGATCCCACTGACCTGTCTCAGTAAAATCACAGTGTGTAGAGCCGGTTTAAATGCAGCCAAGAAGAATCGGACTTCACTAAGGTCTGATTGAAGACAGTAGTAGTCAGTGGTCTCATATCTATTTGAAGGCAACATTGCATCCCCACACATAATCTGATAGCCTATAATGACAATAGGAATAAATTATTTTGCCTGAATGCAAGTCATTTTTTGAAGGAGTGTCACATAGTAAATATAGAAAAGCGTTTGCAGATGGCCTATTATAGGACTCAAAACATTGGCCGAAAGTATGACAAAAACACACTTTTTTATTAATTCATAGCTAATAATACTTTACTCAGATATTTTATCAAGCTTAAACTAGTGTGTGAAGAGTCTATTACTATTGGTATTACTTTTACTATTATTCAGGGTGAATTCATTTAAGCGGTCCCTAAAATGTTACTTTCCACTCCTTGTAGTTAAAATAATACCATTATCATTTTTACTTTCTCATTAGGACCCTACTACCTTTGGGTAGATATCTGTTTGCTCTAATATCTCATCATAGCTCATAGCTACAGAAGTATTATTACTAAGTACATTGTTTCTCTGTTACTGGGAGGAGAGCAGTTTAAATACTCCAGTGATACATAGGGGAAGTTACAGCTGACTTAGCTGTGGTAGCCCTTTACACTTAGTGTACATAATGGTATAGTTCATTCTGAAAATTAGTGAAATTAAAATGTCACATAGTAGGACCAAGCAGAAGTAGAAATCTGCACAACTAGAACTGGTAAAAAAAGGTGCAGAAGCCCAGATTGCTAGGTCTATGCAGTAAATTCTTCATTACTTGGAGTTTGAAATTTGAGAAGAGATTTAATTCAAAAAGATGTGCTAAAGTTTTATATTATAAATAAATATGATAATAAAATATTGCAGTCACATTTAAAAATAACATCACTAACGTGATGTTCATTATCTTCAACGTAAATAATTTTTGACAAGCAAATGTCAATACCAACCTATATTGTTGTATCAACTGTGTATTAACAGTAAATACATCAACAGTTCACAAGCTAAAACCACACTACTTTGACAACAAAGCACATCCAGCTTTATTATATGTTTACCTTATTGCAAAGTTTTACAATTTTTTTATGGAACCCATTTAGATGTAGTTAGAAAATTATGGGAATGAAAAGTATTAAGGACAGGATTTTTTTTTTAATTGATATGTAGCAGATACAATTAGGGACTTAGCAGTAAAAGATTGTCCATGATAGGGAACTTGTAGATTCTACATTGTGGTCACAGTTTTTTTTGTAGTTTAAGGTTCCAGGTATATTTCAACAAGAGATGTTTACTGGTATCTAGATTGATAGCTGTTGTACATCGATATGATTTCTCTGACATCAATCAAGTGGTGCTAGGTTGTCTGGTAGCTGTTGCAGTAAATGGTTGGAAAATCTCTTTATAAACTCTAGTCATGTTGGTTAAAGTTTTTACGCGGTGGATAGGGACAGGCAGAGCAAATAAATTGTGAAGGTAATCATCCATGTCACTGATATGTGCCATTCCAGCTACAGTACGTGCTGCTTACACAGTGTTTACAAAGTGGTAGGAAAATGCCTCAAAGGAACAAAGGAAGCAAAGTAGAAATACCAGGGGACTGTAGGGAGCACCATGTGAGTTTCTGATACAGCCATTTCTGAAAGATAGCCTGAAGGTAAAAGGCTATTCACATGAGCAAGAACCTGTGTGTTGTAAGAGGCTGGTGGCAGCAACTAATGGCATGCTTTTGGGCATCACTGGGAGGCAGTGAAGGGGAAATCAAGGATGACAGTTTGAGAAAGGGTATTACTGGAGAGCTATCTTTCTTATTTTCACTGCCCTTCACTAACTGTGAAATGCCTTGATTTTGTTCAGATCAGCAGTGGTTGAGGGAAACTTCCATCAGTATCATTAGCCTTCCATCAGTATCACTTACAGCCTCCGAAGTTACCTTCTCCTCTCGGTAAGAGCCAGTCAAAGCAGGATGTTGGCAACCTGTTGTAGCACTGTTGCTCTCTCAGGAATGAAGTTTCAGGTTTCCTAGGAACCAGGTATCTTGCCTAAGTTCTCTTGCCTAAGTATTTTTGACAGTTTGGATCAAGGAGTCCAAATCAAGGACCGAAACACAGCTTAGCAAGCTATGCAATTGTAGTTTGTAGGAAGCACATATATACCCTGAGGCAATGGTGGCCTGCAGACATCACATCTGAACGTCTAGAATGAGGGTGGAGGTTCTGGGCGTTTTGAAGAATAATTTCTCTGTTCAAAAAAGGAATTCTGTATTTACATTTCAATAAAGCTACTAATTACATTTGTAATAGCAGAGGATAAGTAGGGAAAAGCAGTGTTATTCAGATTTTACAGATTTCAGTATAACCTAATTTTCAGAATAGTGGGCATTTACTTAAGTCATAGTCTTACAAATCTTATCAGTCAAGTATTGTGTTTTACAAGGTAGTGTAGTATTAAAAGCCCACAACTGATATAGCAATGGGAGCACACGAACTGATAACTGTAAATGAGTAAAAATCAGTAGGGTTTCATAGTCTGAAATCTGAGCACCATAGCAAATTAGGACTGCAGATAACAAGCAATTGTAAGGAATGTTTGTTCTCTTCTAGACTGGTATAGATCAGTACAGCCAAATGAGGAAAAAAAAAAAAAAAGGAAATTTTCAAGGCTTTTTGCTTGAATCGAGAGATAAATACTACTGGTTCCTGAGAGCTCTTGTCATTACTGATTTATACTATTTAAAACACGTGGGTGAGAGTGTCAAAGGAGGGAGACAGCGTCTGTACTTCCATGTGATTATGCTTGCGTAGGAAGGTTTGTGTCTCTTTCCCCCCACGACCCCATGCTTCACCGACTGATCTTTATTCTCTGAACCTCCCAGGAGAGGATCATTTCTGCCCTCTCCTTGCAGCTGCAGTGCCAGTATATCACTGCCCTCAGCAAGTGCTCTTCTCTATACCCTCCTTCAGACTACTTATCTCCTCCTTGCCTTTAGGCCTTCCTGTTTGGGGCTGTTTTTCCATCGCTTAGCTACTCTTCTTCTTGCCCTAGCTTCTGCTTCCTGACATATGAAAGTGTACTGCTCTATCCCACGGTCCTTGCTGAAAGAATAGCAGCATGTGGCATTAAACTTTCAGCCTTCCCTCCTCCCCTGCTAGCTCCATCCAGTGCCATCCTTCTCACAGCGATGAGCTGGGCTTCTCTCTCTTGGCTTCCCTTGTCAAGCAGCCTCATGGAGGAAGGAGGGAGAGCGCTGAGCTTCTGTTCATTAAACAGGACAGACTTTCTGAAGCTGAAGCAGAATTCTTTTATTTGCTGTGGGTCAACGAAGAGAGGAATAGACCATCACAGTTCCACTGATGAATATACCTGATGGACAGGTTGGCTTTCCCAGCTGTCTCCTAAAGAGCAGAAGGATGGATCCCAGAAGACTGAAATCCAGTGAGTGGTACACATGTGAAAAAGCAGCAGTTTTTAAATGCCTTCTGTTGGAGCTGGTAATAAATTAACTCTTGCTTTTACCACTTGGCAGAGAATTGGGAATAAATTTCTGCAGATGAATTAAGGCCTTGTTTAACTTCCAGCAGAAAAATGAGGAGTTCTAGAAAAGTTGATGGACTGCATTCAATTTTATGATGCAGAAAAACAAACTGTTAACTTACAGAAATAATACCCATGCGCTGTCATGACTTGTTCTCTACTTGCCTTCAGGCACTGGGTATTTGTATTGGGAAAGCATGCTGACTTTAGTGCCAGTGTCAGTATTTTCTTTATTTGCTTTTGACATTTCACGTGTTTGTACTGTAGTGCCTGACAAGTTATATCACAAATTAATTGGACCAAATGCTGATTAACAAGAAATGAAGAAAAACGAGGGTCAGCAGTGTGGGAGGGAAAGCAATGATAGGCCAAGACTCACCGAGGTATGCAGAAAACCCAGGCAACAAGGGAAGGCAGGTAATTAGTAATAGATCGTGTCACGGGTCCGCTGGTGGGCCCTGAGCTGGCATCCACAAAACAGAATCGTTTCTTGTGCCAGTGCAAACAAAGATGTCACACGACTGTCCAGTGCCTTTGGTTATGTCTGGTGGGTGGCTGGAGCCCACTAGTGTAGATGCAGGCCAGCTCCAGACGGGGATTGCGTAGCTGTGTTAGCTTGATCCCATGTCTGCCTTTCCACAGAGATTGTTTGCTTGAGCACACTGCTGCACTAGCACTTCTGCCCATCACGCACCTCCAGACTGACTCGCATCCGGAGACCTTTGAGCACAGGACAGACAAGTGTTATCTACACTGCTGCAAGCAACACAGGGCTTTTTGGCTTCCCCCAAACCAGTGCAACCCATTTGTACCTTGCTTATCTGAGGCGTGATCTGGATGAAAACCTGGGGGGCAAGTTCATTCCTCTTGTTACCTTGAGAGGTACAGTGCTGCTTTACTTTGTGCTCTAAATGACAAAGCAAAAAGGCAGTAAATGATGTGGCACCTGAAGTACTAACGAGTGAAGGTATTTAAAGATGCACTGTGATGAGAACGATGAATGAAGGAATCTGCTGCAGTCTATAATGAGAGATACCACTAGAAGAAGTAGGTTTAGTTTCCTCTGGCTGTATGCCCTTATCTCTTTTTTCTTCTCATTCTATTTCTATTTTCCCAGTGAAGTGCTGTGAAGAGGAAGTTTTTCTTTCAACTGCATAGGATACTTCTATCAGACTGTTAATAACCTGGGAGTAATAACATGGAAATTGTTGTCGGGCATTTTCTATGTTACTTTCACATCTATGAAATGAAGCATAACAGAGCCACATTTTCTTCTTTATGTTGTGAGCTAAAGAATTAACCAAGAAAAATATTTCCCTCTTTTCAAAATAAAAGCTGAAATAAAAGAGGTGATGAGAACTTTACTTCATTTGCTTTCCTTCCTTAGCCAAGAATTCAAGTTTATGAAGGTATTAAAAAAAAAAAAAAGCAAGAAGGCCCTGTAGCAGTGTGCAGTAAACTCTCCCCACATGAGTCTCCTTCACTTTACTGGGGTGACTGTGGTTTGCACTGTATTATTTGGCATTGCAAATTATGAAATGTTCCTCCACTTCCTCAGTTTTAACCTTCTCAGCCACTGTTGTTCATTTTATACTGAAGAACAACATTTCAAATTGAAGAACAAATTCTATTCTTGTAAGTCTGCTGCCAATCCTCTGCTCAGCTGTGCAAATTCCTTCTGCCATTGAAACCTAGACCCAAATACTCAGCTTTTAGCAGTGGACTTACCTTTAAGATCTGAACTTAGTCTACTATTAACACAGGCTATCCTGGTGTACAACCTTTTTCAGAAACTTAACGAGGTCCTTCGCAAAACTAATCAGAGATCTTCCCCCTCTTACTTTCACTGAACAGCTATTCCAGCATATTGTTAGAAACCATTTTCCAGCTCCCAGTTTTTATCCATCCCTGCTTTTGCAAACACTCTCTTGATTTAAACAAGTGCCTCTCCTACCCCTTTTGGTATTCTCACACATGTATTTCTGCATGGAAGGCTAACAGAGAAACACTTCAGAGTCATTGGATTTTACATGCCTGAAGGCAAACCTGAAATCCTGAAGTGGACGCCCAGCAGCATTGTCACTGAATGTATTTATTACAGCACTAAGAGTAGCCATACTGAAATAGGCTTTGAATAGTTGGTGCCAGGTAATTAATGACACTTCAGTGAGCACAAACCCTGGAGAAGTGACTCTCTCAGATATATGTCCTGCTCCGTCAGGATTCCTATGGAATGGAAGATTCCTATATGCGACAAGTGTCTTAATGCCCTCTATAAGAACTGAAATGAAGGCAGCAAAACCAATTTTTAGAGGTCAGAGGATTTTAGCAATTAACAGCTTTTTTGATTTACTTACTGTCGTGGTTTAACCTCAGCCGGCAACTAAGCACCACACAACCGCTCACTCACTCCCCTCACAGTGGGATGGGGGAGAGAATTGGAAGGGCAAAAGTGAGAAAACTCGTGGGTTGAGATAAAGACAGTTTCATAGGGAAAGCAAAAGCTGCGCACGCAAGCAAAGCAAAACAAGGAATTCATTCACTACTTCCCATCGGCAGGCAGGTGTTCAGCCATCTCCAGGAAAGCAGGGCTCCATCACGCATAACGGTGACTTGGGAAGACAAACGCCATCACTCCAAATGTCCCCCCCTTCCTTCTTCTTCCCCAGCTTTATATGCTGAGCATGACATCACATGGTATGGAATATCCCGTTGGCCAGTTTGGGTCAGCTGTCCTGGCTGTGCCCCCTCCCAGCTTCTTGTGCACCTCCAGCCTTCTCAGTCGGTAGAATCGTAGAATCATAGAAACATAGAGCATGGGAAGCTGAAAAGTCCTTGACTAGTGTAAGCACTGCTTAGCAACAACTAAAACATCAGTGTGTTATCAACATTGTTCTTGTCCTAAATCCACAACACAGCACTGTACCAGCTACTAGGAAGGAAATTAACTCCATCCTTGCTGAAACCAGGACACATATATAGTCTTACAGAATGAACAGTTGTAATTGTTTTGTATGGGAGCTGTGTAAATAGCATAACAGAATGTGAACAAAGAGAAAAGATGTTTTCCTAATGCTCAGCAGGTCAGGGCAGATAAGTGCAGATTTAGATTATGTTTTGCTGTATCTTATTCCATTTTAAGATGTTGTAATAGTGCAGCATTAGACAAACCTGCATGATATGAATGGCTAAATAAAATCCAGTGGACCAGAATATTAAAAATCAGAGTTTCTATACGATGTGTGATTTGTGTATTTTTGTAGCACACATCACAAGCATATATTTAGTACTACCAGACAACAAGCAAATTATTTCTATGAGTATGGGACAAAGAGCAAAGTGAGTGGCCACTTTGCTACCTGACTCCACTTTACTTATCCACATCTTTGGTTGTAAGATGCTGCTGTTATAAGAGCAGTCTGAGTTCAAGCAGCCTAAAGATCCCATTCCATACCAATCCCATGCAGTATACAACCTAGGGGTATAGGTTCTTCTTCTTTCTTCTAGGAAAGTCCCCATGTTTGATTTGTCTTCCTGCTGGCACGAGAGAAGCATACAAACTATATGGCTGCTCTAATAAGCAGACATAGCAAAAGTCCAGGCTTTCTCCTATAATACACCCCAATTGACACTTAGAGGCCTAAATATGGATTTAGGATTGAGGTTAAATCTGTCAGTACAGATGTAGAGTTGAGTTTAAAATACTACGTCACTGTATTTAGAAAAAATATTTGGAAAAATTAGATAGATAATTTTTTTCTACATAAAAGGTAGATATATTTAAAAATATTTCTTGCTTATTACTAACTCTTTCTTATTTTCCTCAAGAAAAAACTGTATACCTCCATAGACTTTTACATTACTGTATCTACACTACTGAGGTTTTTAACATTTATTTGTACAGAGTTCCATGTAGAACATCCAAGCCCTACAGTGCTCCCATTGAATCCAGATGCCGTGATTTGGCCTTGCTTTTGTAATTGTTTCCGTTATAAACCCCTATTTCAGAGTTCAGAATTTGGTTATAAAAAACGCTTCCAGAATACAATTTGGCACCTAAGACACCAGTGAAGGAGCATTTATTATTAGTTTGATTTCAATGTGGCTTTTTGAACTTACAGAGGTGTCCTGAGAGTTTTATCCATGCTTTCAGATATTTTAAAGATTTAAAATACCTTTGACTAGCAAATGGAAATCATCACACTGTGATGTGGAATGATAGCATCATCTTTAGCTAAAAATGCCATAAAACCCCTAAGTGGTCACTTGAGTTTTTTCTAAATAGTAAGAGTATAGTTACTTCATAACAGGCTTGCACTAAGGGTAAATTGCAAGGCTGCAATGCTCAAGTGAACGTGTTTTCCCCTAAAGAAATGGAAGAGAATCCAGCTTCCTCAAACATACCAGCTACACTGTAAATAGTTAATCAGATAAGCTGCTGATTCCAGCGATAGGGTGGAATATTGGCTTATGTCTTTTTGGGCTCACTGTGGAGAAACTGAGCCAACCCCAGCAGGCTTCTCTTGTGTCAGCTTGCTTGAAGACTGCATGGAAGAACAACTTCCCCAGCACTTGGGGAATGTGAAGAAAATTTTGTCAAAAACTCTTCCCAAGATCTTTTATGTATTGTAAAGCCTAAGCAACCCAGGGGCATTGCACTGACTCTTTGACAACGGTACAAAATTAGCCCTACACACAGTGAAGATAGGTCTGCTTAATCAGAATCACTCCTCTTTACAGTGGTAGTTAAGTAACGTGGGTCAGGCAGATGGTGAATCCCACTTGGCCCGCTGAATTGCTTCTTCCTGGCACACACTAAGTTACACCTGGAGCAAAGAAGGAGTTTTCTGGTATTGCTGCATTTCATCACCTCTAGCAACAGTATTATTGTTTCAAATAATAGAAAAATGCTTTTAAACCATCTTACTGAGTGTGACTGACCAATAAACCCCTAAAATGAAAGAAGACTTAGAGGAGATGGGCAAGGAAGATGTGCCTGGGAAGCTCAGGAAATAATGAAGGGTGTGACTGATCACAACTGTTGCAAAGAAGCTGATTTTATCTCAACACAAAACAGGACTAGAAGGTGGCCTTTGGTTTAGATAAACAGCTGTCCACAGCTGAGTGGGTCAAGCTCCCTGAGTTCATTAAAAGCGTGTGAATATCTCCCTGAGTTAGGCAGACAAGTGCGGGGGGAGTGAATACATAGCTCAGCCCAACATAGAGTATAAAAACTAGACATCTAGCAAAAGAATTTTGAAGAGAGGAATGGGCTTGAGCTGGCTTCAATCCATGTACTCCTTCATGGCAACTGGGGACGCCCAGCATCGTGACGGTGAGCATATTATAGAGACAGGTAACGGGAATCACTTTGGTATTGTGCTTGAACTGTATTGTGTTTTCAGTATATTTTGCATCACTGCTAAATCAGAAATCCCATGTAACATCAACTGTCTTCAAACAAGTAAATTTGATATTAAACATTACATCCTCTGTGCATGGAATATCTAAAAGAACCTGGACAGCAAGTATTGGACTCTGACACTGAGACCTGAGCTGACGAGAGTTTTCTGGCCTTAAATTTTCATCCAGAAGAAAGTATTTCCTGGTTGCAACTCGTAGGTGAAACAGTTGAGTGTGTTATGCATTTAAAGAGCATAATTCTTCATGCTGGAATAGGCAATCACCAGTAATCACCCAAAAAGCCAGTACTGTTAAAGGCAAAGACCGGGGGGATGCATAAGCTAATTCAAGATTCTCCATGTCAAAAAATAAAAAAAAAAAACAAACCAAGAACAAGCTCAGACTTCCATCTTTACTTCTGAAAATCTAAACTTCTTAACAGCAGCAAGACATAAAGGATTTTAATTATTCCTACTTTGAAGCAAAAAACCTGCTCTGGTACTGAAAGGATATTGAACATCAAAGGAATACATAAATGCCATGCATAACTGCACTAATGACTATGCAATATCTTCATTTACAAAAAGCTGGTGCACATGGCTATATCTTGAATTTCTTAGCCCCCAGGTACCCCTTAAACTCAGTGGGAATCAAGAGTAAAATTGCAAAGACCAGATTAAGCCATTTATAGTGCTGGTGTCTATATACAAACAAGCTAATTGTCCAGACTCCCTTTATAGCCACTATAGAGAGTTTGAGGCATCTAGAGGTTAAATGTCCCTTAAAATGAGATGAATGATGTCCTCAGGGTGCCTATTTCTCTCCATTTCTTGCAAAGGAAGCTAGATGATTCTTAGCTGTAAATGTCAAATAATAGCATCCCTAGCTAAATGAGATGAACTCCACCTTACACATTAAATGTCCTCTGTCAATCTGGGCAATACGATCAGGTTCTGGGTACCTCAGTGAAGTGTGTCCTGTAGACCCAGCCCCATCTTATGCTGTATTACGGTGGTTTTCTCACTGTAGGAAAAGCTGAACCATTTGCCTAGACCGAGGTGTCTAATGACCTCTGAGTCTCCCTAGGCTGGGACACCACACAGGAGACTTCCAGACGTCTGGAGTGATTGCTGGAGGCTAGCCACTTATGCCCTGGTATCTCAGGTGTTTAAATCTAAGAAACTGAAACCAGTGCGTAACAACTACAACCAGTATGGGTGGTTGTATTTGTTCATCATTTGTTGCCCAATTAGCTTTTGCCTTGATTGTTTCTAGTTGACATGATCATCTATGACAGGCAGGAATTAACTCCATGGTTTGCCTGTGGGCCTGATGAGTTTTAGCTGTGAAGAAAGATGACTTCACGCATTGTGGCTATCAAGTATAGAAGTCAGCTATAAAGAGTACTCATTGCCAGACAGGCTCATAGTATTTTAAGATTTTCATAAGAACTGCTTCTCTCTAATGAATGTCTTCTTTAAGGAAGAACTGATAAAGAATTGATGGGTTTTGACCTGATATCGAAGATTCTTGCTTGGAGTAGGGGTGGCTAGCAGTAGTGCAGTCTAATTTATGTGACTGAAAGAAGTACCATGCTGACTCCCAGGGATCAAATAGTCTCTGGCAAATTAAAATATATGATGTTAGATGTGCTATGGTGTCTCCATAGTGGAAAATAATTTGGCCAAAGCTTTTAAGTCACATCTAGGTGTTCAGATAAATGTTAAACCCAGTTTTTTAAGGTTCATTTCCACTTCGAACTATGGAAATCTTTTGTATTCAGCCATTCTGAAAATCGAGTACACAACATTCTGGATTAGGAGCTTCGCCCCATTAATGTTTGAAAATGTGGATTTTCTTTCATAAGTGATTTTTTAGGTGCATGGTTGTCCTTGATTCTAACAGGAATGCAATGTCTAAGATGTAGGTATGAAACGATTTTCTCTAAGTTGGTAATCTACCTGACACTGTCTGAATGAAGCTGTCTGTGAATTGATTAACACATTATTGTTCCTTCTTCTGTTCAAAGTTTTTAAACATTTTCCTGTTCTGAAATCTTGAGAATTTTCTCATGGAGGTTCGGAGAGCTGGAAAACAATTTTGGCCAACTAGCAATAGATTTGCTGTTCGTAAATAGCTTTCATAGGAGTAATTTAGATACCTCCATAGTTTCATGGAGCACAGGATGAAAACCAATAATGTAGTTATTACAGAAAAATGAAATGATAACATTTTAAAACTATTACTTTTAATCCATAAATATGGATTATATACTACTTCTCATCCATAAATCTCAAAGCTCTTTATAAAGTCTCTGCTATTTCCATTTTACAGATGTCCAATGTCCAAGATGCATGCCAGGCTCGTGGCAATACAAAGAAATGAACATGGGTCTTGAATGTTAGCTTAGTTGAACATTCATTAGACTATCTCACAAGTTTACTTAATACAGCAGGTATTTTTATACAGTACAGTAAGTGTAAAGGAAATACTGTAAGGAGGTAGTGTACTACATGGATACTGAAACTGGGAACCTTACTAGAACATGACCAAAATTCCCAGTTTGTAAAATTTGTTCAGGCAAAACACTGGATTAAACAGGTCAGTAAAAGGCAGTGAAGAGCCAAACACAGAATAGACTGAGTATAAAACCTGAGTACATTTAATTACAATTTTAAACTCTAAATTGGGAAAAGAGCATAGGAAGGCAGGAGAAAGAGATGTAGAGAGGCAGGACACTGAGTGTCCATGTCCTTTTGTATTGTAGCATGAAGGCAGCATTCAGACTGACTGCAATTTTTTTAATGGAATATTGCTTCACTGGAAGATGTTGATTTGCTGAAACTGTTTGCAGGAATGTAGACATGTCTGATGGATGAAAATCTCCCTCCCTGGCTCCTTAGCAGAGCCTCCTCTCCAAGGTACAGGATCATCAGCAGACCACCTGGAGGGATATTTCTGAGCCAAGAACATGGAAGCCTTGAGAGGCCTGATCTCCCCAACCTTCTTGGTTTCTTGCAGCTTACTTGATA
The DNA here is from genome assembly GCF_000699105.1 of Pygoscelis adeliae. NCBI lineage: Eukaryota > Metazoa > Chordata > Aves > Sphenisciformes > Spheniscidae > Pygoscelis > Pygoscelis adeliae. Next base: position 63,824 of record NW_008825494.1, on the reverse strand, counting down.
ATGTGCCAGGTTTTTTGATTCTGGGGCTTCTCAGAGCAATTAAGGCTCCAAGGCTCCCCAGGCCTATGGCAGTCCACCTGCAATATAAAACTTTTGGCTACTATAAGTTGGGACTGAAAAAGTTATGAAAAAACTCAATATTTTTCTTGGACTTCGAAGTCCATTTCCCTGCCATGTTAAGTACCATTTTTTTGTTCAACAGGTATGGTTTGACTGTTATAAAACCAGTGTTTTCAGGTTGTGGCAGTGCTAGGTTGAACTTCTCTGTAGGGTCCCTGTTGCTTGACTCTTAATTCTGAAATAAGACTAAAACTTTCAGTTTAGGAGAACAAGTTTGATGCTGTTAAGTGAATTATAAAACAGAACTAAAAAGTGCTCTGTCATATTTAGAACATTCAAAATATTTTTGTGATATGGAAAAGATCACTCATTCCCTATTTCTAGGCCCTCATCCTGTGAGGGAGCTGTCTGCACCCGTTACTACTGCAGCTGAGTCTGCACTGACTGTCTAAGAAAAAGGCCAAAATCAAAACCAAAACCCAAGTAATTAAGAGCATCATAAAAATCTTTTCGATTAAACAGTCTCCACTGCAGATTCCAACAAACACTGCATTTTAGAAAGACAAACCTGATTAGCATCATGGTTTGCTCTTATTTATTACTCAGAATGTAAGAAACTTGAGTGTCTTGATTTTTTTTTTTTTAACTTTCACAGATTTCTGAACATTTGCTGGTGAAATCTTGTCCCCATTAAAGTCACAAAAATTTCATTATGACTTCAGTACATCCAGAATTGCCTCATCTTCAGTAGGGGTTTGTGGCTGTTATGACAGAATAGCTCCCATCTTCTGTTTTTGTCATGTTTTCTTCTTTCAAAAAAGGAACATGGTTCATATCTAATTGGCAAGATTAAGCTTGTCAACAGACCCATGTTTGTGATGTATCTGTTCAATGATCTTCTCCCTGTGGATCTTTTCTATTGCTTAATGCTGCAGTGTTCTCGTAGGTGTAATGTATTCAGTGATTAAATTCAGCATTTAATACAGCTCTGTATAATATGAGTGATCAGATGGATCCAGTCCAGCCCTCCCCTTTTACCTTTTTCTCTCTAGTTAGGTACAGATTCATGTTTTAATGAAGTGTATGTTATCTGAGAGGATATGGACAAAGGGGAAGTGTAGGGGAGGAAGCTGCTTTCAAACACATACACAGGAAAATGACAAATGACAGGAGGTGCAGCTGTGATTTTTTAATATTTAATGCTTTTTGTCAAGGGAATGGCAGCATAGGAAAGATGAATAGTCCATAAATTTAATGGAAACCAAATATAAGCGAAGTATCATGAATCGTGAAGTTTAAGGATGTCACTGTGTATTTATTGAACACTGCCGAAATCTGTGGAAGAACTGAATCAGCCCTTGACATATATCAAACAGTTACTTTCTCATGGTTTCCTGTTGGATGATGTGACACCTGAATTTTGCATTCTTTCTCCCATGGTTTCCACTTCTGCCAGCACTTGGACAATGCTGTAAAACCTGTAAATTTCTTTTCCAATCTAGACTCACCTTCCCTGCGATATTTACATGCAAGCACATGTTCATTTCCCAGCTCAGATTGCACTCCAATGCACTGCTGACCAAAGGTGGGGACAGCCTCTGCTGTGGCCTATGCATACTGGGCACCTTAGGTGGTGGATCAAACTCTTGTTCTTGTGTTGTGAGTGCACTGGGTCTGGGAATGGTGGGCCATGCAACGGTGCATTACGCTAACAGATTTCCAAGGGTCACCTTTTCCTTTGCACAGACTGGGTGTTCTGAGCCCCTGTTCTAGTGGAGCATCACCTAGACAAGTGTTTGGAAATGGATGGGTCCCAGGTCTTGGCGTAGTTGTCCTTAATCTTAAAACTTCTTTTTGTCTAACCATATAGATGAAGCTTTGGGGTCCCATTGCAATTGGATACTAGTTGTGACAAGAATCTACATTGTATGCAAAATAAAATACTCCATTTTGATTTAAACAAATGAGCTGCCTCTCTGTATGCCCTGTTTTAGATCAAGGCTGGCCTTGAAAATTACACAGGACTGCATGGAAGAGAAAGAAAAAACAATTATCCCACAGAAAGGAACAGAGGAATGTAATGGAATAGTTGGGGGAATGGCTTTAAACCCAATTTCAGTAGAATAATTTTTTCACACAAATATCTAGAGGTAATACACCAGAAAGTAACTACTTACAAAGCAAACAACCATCTTAGTGATTTATGATGTCATTCCTTGATCATCAGATGGAGAGCTAAATTATCTAGATGGGATACACAGAGTTGTGGAATTACACATTGCTTCTTCCAAGATATATGAACTCCATGTGTTATAACTTCCTTGAGGACTGCATTGTGGTTAGGCCACTTCGTGTTTTTTCAGTTTTCTTGTGAGGAAAGACTAATCTCACAAAGAAAAAGCAGTTCCCTAGAATACAGTCTGGATTTTATTAGGCAGACATTACTACTGTTTTCTGACGTTGTTAGTCTTGCAGTATAACTTTTGCACCAATTTGTAAGCAACAGTGTGACACAACATCCCAAAATATGCTCAGAACAACTTTATAGATGGCATTTACAGACACTTATAACTTAAATGCAGTGAGTACATAAGAAAACACATGTAAATAAGGACCTGGCCCTGTATCCACTCAAGTTAGTGCCACAATTATCAGCCACTTAAGTAAGTCAGATTCATAGCCATGAACTTGTCAATTCTTTTTTCAATAAAAATGCATTTCGTATGAAGGAAACTAACCAAGCAATTTAGATTTTACAGCAAATGGAAGGTAGAAGGTATATCATGATAATGTTTGAAATAGACATCTAATATAGCTAACATTAAAGAACAGAGCATGCCTTGCCTTGCCTTACCTTGCCTTGCCTTCCCTACCCTACCCTTCCCTACCCTGTCCTGATCTGTCCTACCCTGCCCTACCCTGTCCTACACCACTCTTCCCTTCTTCATGTGTAGGCTTTGAAGTTTACTTTACTTTTCAGTTTGGCCAGTGCTGTCAGTGGCATGAATTTTCTAGCTGATATTTAGGAACACGGAACACCACAAAACAGTGATCATCTGCAAAGCTAGGTGCTGTCAAAAGCAAAATGTGAAAATGAAATGAATACCAGAAAGAATCAAATTTTTCTATCCTCAGTTATATTAAGCATACAGTGATGATTTTTCTGCCAAATGTCTTTTTAGAAGGACGAATGAGACTGAGATGAAGGTCCAGAATAGGTGAACTCAGATCAAACATTAAACCTTATCTATTCCAGGATACAGTTTTTTGGAAGACAGGAAAGACGAGTATGTTTTAAATATATTAATCTATTTGCCTAAGAATGGTAGAAACAGGCAGCATGCAATATTGCGTGGTTTTAATGAGAAGCAGGTTTTGGTGGCATCAACTCTCTGGGGCTTGGGCCTGTGGCAACACTGGCTCCCTTGAGGCTTCTTGTCTTAGCATGGTGTCCAAATTTTTATTGGCCAGACTGATGACCTGGCTAGGCAGCTATTTTGAAATGGGGGTCTGCCAATCAAAGCAAATTGGTTACAGCCACATTTAGCTGTAAAGAGTGTGTTCTCTTTTTTTCCCTCCTTCACTGAAATGTATTTATTCACATACAGCATACGTACGTGAGCAGCTGGAGGCAGTTATGCATCTGTTTCGCCCATGCTCTAGGACAGCCAAATGCAAACAACCTGGATTTAAAATCCTGTGTACATGTTAGCTCATGCCCATCACTATGCTAACACAGTTAGTTTCCAAATTTATACAACCAAGTTAAAGACTGGGCGGTCTGGGCACATGTCCCCTAGGTAGGCAGACTTGTGGCCTTCATGACATAAATCACCTTTATGCTGTGGGGATCTCCTCAAACAGCATTACTTTGCTAGAGAGGGGCACTCATGTTAACTTTGATCTATTTTACGGGCATGAGAGAGGTCTATAAGTGCTGTTTTCCCCGTTGCTTTTTCAATTTTTACTTGCGCTTCTTTCTGAGCTGTGAACTTAATTCCCTTTGGGACAGTTTTCATCAAGCAAAAGGACATTTTGCAGAGATGGTTTATAGCTTTTTGACCCAGCTAGAAGGAAAGGGACCATGGGCCCCACACAATAGAGCAGTCTGAGACACTTTGGCATGCTGATTATACAAATATTATTACTTAATTAAATGAAGTTAATGTTAATTTCCTGTAGAAGATTTTGTGCCACTTAAAATGATCCAAATGCATACTAACTTGGAAATTTTTGACACTTTATTTACAGTATCTTAGAGTAATCCTCTTACTTGCCCTGAAGACTATTATATTTAGGAAAACAAATAACTGCAGTTTAATTTGTAAACAGAATTATAACTTTATTATAAATTTGCTATAAACTCCTGAAAATAGGGTCTATAATGGAAACTATGACACAACCTTTTCCATCTTTTCATAACTCAATAAAGTTCTTTTTAGATTAGCCAGAACTGGCATAGAACAAATAAGCCTAATAAAAATGCTATTAGATTTATTTGCATTATATGCTGTTCATTTACAAATGTATTACAACTACCAGATTGAAAGGTTCTTTCTTTCTAATACAGCTGCTGAAATGGGCTGGATGACTCAGTCTAAAATTTATTAAGAAAAGTATCATTTTCAGTTTCAGATTGAAAAGGGACATGATAAAGCCTAAATATCAGTGTAAATGAATACTCTCTCAGATCATGACAGTATTGTGTGTTATTCACAGCTTAGTTATGTTTTTTAGATATATGGACAGTTTCTGCAGTTTCTGGAATTTAACTGCTAAAAGTAGCAGTAACTCAGCATTGTAAATGTTTTTGGTTTTGTTTTTTTCCCTAAATAACGGTTTCTAAGGTGGTACAGGTTCTAGAACTAGCAACCTCTGGATTTCCCCCTTGATGGTCTACTAACAGGGAGATTAGCCCTGTACATCACCAGTGGCAGAAACCTCCACTGTTGCATACGAAACTGTAAAACTGTAAGTGTTAAAATCTTAACTACTGTATGTCTGCTTGCATTAATTAAGAGCAGCGCCTGAAACCAAAGGAAAATGGCTTTCATGGGAGACATGGTAAAGGGATGAGAAAAGAAACAAAAGAATTGCAAAATGGGTTCTGCAAGATGGGCATGAACCGTGACATAGTAGTCATGTCGAATCTTCTACCCATGTATCATCTGAACTATTTTTACACATGATGCTTTATAATAGCTCTTTGAATTTCTTATGGTTCTGCCTGGTTTAGACATTCATTCACAGAAAACAGCCAGCTGAGACATTAATAACTGAAAGAAGATATTTTTTTCAGACCTCAGTATAAAATACGTTTCTATTGTTTCCATTGCATAAGCCAGAAAAGCTGATTATCATTGCTTTGGTAACACACATTCTCTCTTTTTCTTCCTTTCTCTCTCTGTGTAAATATATATCTGCATATATATGTAGATATGTAGATATATGCTTGTATATAAAAGTGTATATATTTCACATTTTGTGTAAAATATGTGATTTTCAACAAAACGCAGTAAAAATACATCATGTGAACCAAGACTGCAAAACAGACAATGTAAGTATTTTCACAAAGGGCAGAATGAGTAAGAGTATGAAGACAATATCACTCATATATATTTTCCCTGAGGCAATTGTAACTAACAACTCTGTATTTTCTTTAAAATGACTTTCGCAATATAGCAATATTTACTTAAATTAGATAACTTGTCAAATGAATCATCCCAGCATGATCTGTATCTCAAGTTGTTTCCCAGCATTCATAGTTGCAACTTGATTTTAATTTTACAGTCTTGATCTAATTAAGATTATAATTTTCTTATGTGTTTGCAAAATACACAGGCAGTTGTAGATATAAAATCTAGGCACAAAAAATGCCCCGAATGGCAGCACTTCTTAGAATTTGAAGCATTTGACAAATATGTTCCTGGAAGTTATTTCCATCAGATGGTAATTTAACTTATGTCTTTCTCCTCTTCACATAGATTGCTTCAGGATGTGGCATGGGATATCTATCACCAAAAGCTTTTGAGACCAATTCAACAAACCTATTTTTTAAACAATTATTTAAGTGTACTTGCCTTAGATTTGGACTGTGTATTGAAGGAAATTCTCTCCCAAGGTCTTTTCTAGCTTTATTTTCTCTGTTCTTTACTTCTGGAAGAGTGTCCATTCTAGTCCATCCAATAAAGGTTGGAAGAGTTGGCTGTTATCACCTCAGCAGCCTTATACCTAGGCACTGGGTGCTTATGCGTTATGTCCACTTTGTTTCGCAGAGCTGAAAGTAAAGTTCTATGAATAAACCAACACTTATGATCATTGGAAAAGATGGGCTATGGATACATTTCTGTATCTGGTCATCTCTATACGGAAAGAAGTGGGAAAAGGACATTTCTTCATCTTACATGACATGGTTGTCCTTTATAACATACCCTACCCACTGGTCTAAGGGGGAATCCAATCAGGCAAAACTGGAAATAAAACAGAAAAAGGATTATTCCTAATCTTTAATTCATTCTTGAAAATAAATGTGATCAAGTCAGGCTAATTAAAAAAGAAAAGAAAACAAAAACAACTACAAATATCTTCCAGTGACTGCCTAAGTAGCAGAACTAAGGAAACCTGGCTCCCTGTGGGACCATCCTCCCCTCTTACCAGCCCTTCTCCCTACTTCTCCTAGAGCCTGCAACACAATGCTCAGCTTCCTCCTGTGATCCCAGCAACCACCCCCACAATGCTTTCAGCTTTGTGCCATAACCCCTAAGAATACTTTTCTGCTCTTTAGCTGAGCAAGAGGCAGCGTGCCAATTCAGTAGTTTAGAGACACGTGTTCCTGGCTGGCCTACCAGCCACTACCTCTTTGCTGTGCCTCCCCTTTTCCCTAAGGGGGAACATGGATGGGGATCTCTCATCTTCTTACCACCTTATTTTCATGGCAAATATAAGAACATAATATACTTTGGATTCTCCACCCCTCTCTAAAATATTTAAAAAATAGCTTAAGAATTTCATAGGTTACTGGATAAGGGGAAGAAAAGGGAAAGACAAGGCACAGTCAGATGGACATGCAGATGGGGATTACTTAGATCTTACTTTCTTAGAGAACTAGGTAGAGGAAATCAGTTATGATCATTTCCATTTATAGTTGGATATGAAAAGATACTAGAAATCATTTAATATTTTACAAGAGGAAAAAAAGTCTATTTTTTTCTTCTTTTGGAAAGATTATTCTTCGCATTTTACAATTGAAAAAGAAAGCATTCAGAATAAGTTGTCTGGTCTCCTAATTTATTGTTATTGTTACTGTTCAAAGGTTTCCTTGGTATATAAAATTTTTGATCCTTTGTAACAAGGCCAAGTATGAAAACAAAGGGAGACAAAGTCCATGGGTAACCAAGCTTAGGCATAATAGAGAAAACCTCTTTAAGGGCTTTTGTAATATATAGAAAATTTGCTCCATAAAAATAACCCAAACCAGAAAAGTTTCTGGAATGATTTCCTTCATGCAAAATAGCAGTCTATAAACACCAAACAAATAAGCTTAAAAAAAAACCCAAACAGAAAAAAATCCCAGCCTAGCTCTCCCTCCACCTACAGCAGTTTTTTAGTGTTCAAGCTTTACTAGGCTCAGCTGAACCTGGTGGCATCAGTGTCTGGGGACACAACTCTAGTTATGAACTCTAAGAATCCTCTGGCATTGGCACTGAAAAGCCATGTCAACCTCTTGCTTCAAAAGTTCATCGCTGTGTGCCATTGCTAAAGCATAAAGTATTCTTTTTAGAGGGTCTCAGCCATGGGGAACTGTAGGATCTGTGCACAGTATCACACTATGTTAAATATTACTGAAGTGCAGCATCCTATTCAATGGTCAAAATGAAAATATTGGCATGGACATTTCAAAGTCTCAGGATAATAATAATCTCTCCTTTTTCCATTCTCTGGACACTGTAGTTTGAAATAGTTTTATTTATTGGTTAATGTTAAGAAATCATTAAAACTAAGTTCTATCCCACTTACTTCAACTAGAAACCTTTTGGGAATATATATGTAGGAGTATTTAAGATCAAAATTATCATTTAATGTATTGAGAGAGGTGTGTTCTTCTGGTGGCACCCAATGATTACGTGATTTGCTATAACTTTGCCAGACTGTTCCAAGCGGCAAATTAGATTCCTTATATGGCCAATTGCTCTGTCTTCAGTGCTTTCTTGTCCGTGGTGCTCTCTTTAGCCGTATTTTCTTTTTAGATCTTTTTTTGGTTACTATTACTTTATTCTTCAACTGGAATTAAACTCAAATTGAATTTACTATTGCCAGGGCACCATTAATGCTGCTATGGAGTTTTAAGAACCATAGGCATTAAATATAGCTTTGCTTCCCTCAAGGAAAGATGTTGCCAATCAATTCACATCTGACATTCTTGAAAACAGCACAACAGATGACAGCAAGAATGTAGAGAACAAAGAGCTGTTATATATGCCATATTTTCCCTATGATTAGCTAAGCAGTATTTTATGTCTTTTCCAGCAGTGCTGGTTATTGTTGATTCCACTATTCATGCTTTTATGTACCATTTTAATGAACTGTAGGACAGACAGAAACCACCTCACATCAGCAAGTAATGTCATGCATATAACTGGAATAGAGATCACGACCTCTTGATCAAAATAGAAGAAAGGAAAACAGAAAAGAAGTATTCGTCATTCAGATGTCTATTAACGGTTTGCCTCTGCCTCCTCAGACTATTTGAGCACCAGAGTAAATTTCTGACCAGTAGAGGGTACTAGTGCATGTACACAGTAGTTGGTAAGTAGCACCAAAGATGGCTGCATGAGAAGTTTGGGTTAAAACCGTAGAAAGAGCACTGGCGTTAATGTAATAAGACTTAATAAGATATGTTTAGCCAGTCTGCATTATTTTCTCAGACACTGAAAAGTCCTTTCAGCATCACCAGAACACATTCTAATTTAAAGTTAGGTTGTTGTGACATGGGCTTTAGAAGACCCACATCGACATCAGATAAAAGGGCTTCATTCTGCTACATCAATATTTTTGAGAGGGACTTTCAGAAAAAAAGGAAGCCTTGGAAACACATAAACCAGTAATATCTGTACAATAGTGTGGGGTTTTTTTCCTTTCTAAAATGAAGGATGTATCTATAAAAAGTTTCATGCAATCAGAATTATTACCATCAGGAATCAATAGCCCAGGTGAGAAGTCAGATTAACACAGCTGTATTGCTTTTTCCCCAGCTATGTAGGTTATCTCTGGACTGTGTACAGTCCCTCAAATTTGATCCCTAATTCATATCTAGACACCTAAATAAAGCTTTGCTGATTTTTAGAATTGCTGAGCCATCATCCCTTACTGACAACAATGGGAGCTGTGTTACCTAAATATTTATTTATAGCTTCTCTTTGACCTTGTCCCTGGATCCTTGCCCAATAATCCCATGCACTAGAGCTTATTCAGCGTTCTACCTTCTGAGCACATTTGAACAGCTGCTATTCATTAAAAGAAAAAGAAAACAAAAATCTCCAGAACCTATAACTTCAATCTGAGAGGGATATCATTGCTTCTTTTCTCCCCAAATGAATGATTTCCCTAAAATATATGTATGTCTGGCCCAGGCCCAGGGCTTGTAATAAGTTTTCTATGCACAGAGATATTATGGCTTTAAGATCCAATATCCTTTGCCCTACAGGGTGAGAAAAGGGAGCTTTATCCTGTTTGTACAAGGGTATATGTAGAATTCAATCTGTTTGCTGGAAGGGCTGGAATGAACTTTAAATGTTTCCATGTAATAATGTACTTATTAAAAAGTTCCCGTACATAATTTTGTGAACTCTTTTGCATATAGTAGTTTTGCTTTTCACTTTTGGATCTCTGCATTGTTAGATTCTAGATGATCAGTCCAGATACTATTTATGCAAGGTGAACATAGGTTTAACCAATTTGGCTGTTGTTGAAACAAGAGAATTGCACTTTTTAAGAGCTCAGAAAACTGATTTTTCATAGAGGAATAAAGAGGGGGGAAAAGGATCTGTATTAGAATTATAAAAAAATCTCAAACAGCCAACCACTAACTTCCTGTAATATTATATTATGAATTAAAAACATGGGGGTGGAAGCAAGATTTTATTGTTACTGGTTATAGTCATGGTAGCTTTGCAACTGGAGGGTAAAAAACCACTGATGTCTGATTAACTGAGTAGCTTTCAAAACTCAGTGGAGAGCTGTGATCAGGGCACAATTAATTTACCTAAACGTAAAGGTCTTGTGCTAGCTGAGATTCTTTAGGGTACCTGAGATACCCAGAAGGGCCCGGCAGATATGACATAGGAGCCATAAGAGACCTGTGCCCTTTTGGAAATGCATCTGGAGGCTGGGGGGCAATATTTTGTAGTATCTTGGATGCCTCTAGACTTCCCTGTTTAGGCACCTGAATAGATTAATTAATTTCTAAGTAAAAATATAAAATAATATTTAACAAGAGTCTTCTAAGTTTGCTATGTCAAAACTTTGGATGACAAAAACGAATATAGTTTTGAAGACTAATGCCAGAGAGCTGGTTTTCAATATTCTGACAGTCACAGTATCTTTAATACGCACAGTTCAGAGTGCTTAGGCCCTTTGAATGAAAGGGCCGAACTCTGTCCCGTTTATGTCAGCATGTGCTGCGTAGCTATGACAGAGCCCTGAACTAGGTCCAAGCTTATAATATTCCAATGTCATACTAAAACCTGGAAAATCTTTCTGCAATAACAGTTCTTTAGAAGAAATTGAGATTTTTGCTGAAGATAAGAAGATAAAGAGGAATAAAGAAAGTAGATGAAAAAAGGTAATGAGAAGACATATTTGAAATTAGTTACGACAAATGGCAAGCAGCCATCCATTGGCTTCTTTTTACATCTTGGAAGAAGTATAGCAAAGGCAAGCCAGTTCCTGTAATTTTTTTAGCTCCGCCAGAGAGCATTTTTTCCATGCATTGCAAGTTTTCCCTTTTCTATTCCCAACTGCTTACCATTTGGGACTTTGTGGTTGTGAACGGTTAAAACTAAATATTTAAAAATATACATATACTTCACTTGAAATTAAGATTTTCGGTAAAGTGACCGGATTCCACTTTTGGGTGGAATGTGGCGAGGTGAATATGTGCAATGGTTGGCGCTGGAACACTGGCTCTGCGCTTGGAGAGAGAGTTGGGAGTTTTGTCCAGCTCCAGAATTTTGATTTTATGGCCAATGATTAAGTTATAATTAATATAATGAAAAACAAAAGATCTTTTAACACTTCTGTGACTTCTTTCTTCTTTCATTAATTTTAAATTAATGCTTTTACAGTATGCATCATGGGATTAGTGACAGGATACAGAACATCTTCACTCTAAGGCTATTGGTTATCACATCACTATGATATTCGTAAAGTAGAGGCACAGCTGAAGTTGCTCTAATGAGTTGGCATGGATAGAGGCAGCATATGCAAATTACCATGATACTAAGCCTTATACTTGGATTTTATGGTAACGCAGAGTTCTGGGGTTGGGACCAGACCTGCAGTTCCAGAGCTGGATAATTAATAAATATGTTGGGAAAGTTTACACTATGTTGTAGTTGCAGCAGTGTCTGATCTTTAGACATATCTTAAATCACCATTTCAAATCCAGACCTCTCTCAGTGATTTATATCAGAGAAATAGGTAGTTTTGGAGGACTATCTTGTATCTGTGTATCGCTTCATTTTCATCCCAGTACCTCAGTTAGAGTAAAGTGGATCTCTGTCCTGGCAGATTTAGCAAAACAGTTACAGACTGAGCAGGGGAATGAACCCACCTTCAGGTCATTGGTCTGGAATAATGTTCAGGCAGTGCCTGAGTGCTCTCCAGGATTTAAATGCCTCTGTTTGTCCTCTGCTTCTTGTTCTTTCCTCTACTGATTTCATTGTCAAGATGTTTTTGGGCTTTTTTTTGCTCCACTTTGGCATGACTTCAGGTCTGCTGGCCCATCTCTTCTCTTACACTGTCTGTTTCACTAATCTCCATCGCTGGCTCATCTTCAAACATTTTCTTTCTTTGCTTCTGTTCTTGTGTTGCTGTACACCTTTGGAAAAAAAAAAAAAAATCTCATGACCATGTAGAATTACAGAACTTCATTCTCACCTGTTTTTGCTCTGCCATTCTTCAGTCAAGCATTGCTTTTTGGCAGGATGATATCTGAGGTCCTTCACGCCTCACTGCCTTTAGCCTCCATTACAGAAAGCATCTTGTGCTCTTCTCTGGTTCTGCAAACAACACTGATTTATCTTTTAAAGAATCTGTCCATATCCAGGGGGATGTCTCCACTTTTCTACTTTTCTTACTTTCACTCTGTTCTACTTTCCCTGTCAACGACACTGAAGTTTTAGTCTTTTTTTTTAATCTTCAGTTTTAGAAATCTGTTTTTGCCTTTTTTTTTTTCCCTCCAATTTTCTTTGTTCATTATTATTTCTTTCTCTCATCTGTCACAACTCCTCCTACTTTTTAATCACCACCATCCTTACAAATGCAAATATAAAAATTACATCTTCCCCTCTAACTACAGTTTTCCATTCTTTCCACTGATGATATATCTATCATCAGCCTTTAAGGTTTTTCACCCCCCAATCTCTCACTGACTAGCAACTTGGGGATATTTTCATACTCCTTAAATTATGCTTATATTGGAGTTTAGTCATGAAAATGTCAGGCAGTGATTAATACTACTCACTTTGAAGAACAGTCCAAGCTGCAATGGGACAGGGTATCAGCTGGTTTAGATTCCTTTTCCAGGTTCTCCATTTGCATTTCAACCCGTGATTCTAGGAAGTGAAAACACAGGACCGGGGTTCAGCTTTGGTGCCTTCTTGCTCTGTTACTCTCTCTCTCTTTTCCCTCCCCGTCCCGTCTCTGTGCTCCTTGAATGGGGTTATATGTTGACTAAGATCCGATGGAATGTTTGGAGAGTAGCTAACAGCACTTGCTTGAAAAAAAACCCAGGAGCTATGTCCTCAAATACCCTGGGGCCATCAAAGACCTAAGGTCCAGACCACCTGCATCATGGGCAAATAAAGTCATAGGATCATAGCATTAGAGAAATGTTGGTTGGAAGGGACCCCTGGAGGCCATCAGGTACACCCTTTCATGTGGAGCCGGGCAAATAACTACAGCAGATCAAGTCAGCCATGGTTTTGTCTGGTGGAGTCTCCAAGGTCGAGGATGAAATTTTCTTCATATCTGTAGTAGCCCTCGCATGACCACCTTGATAGCTCTTTGCTGGACCCTCTTCAGTTTCTTTACACCCCTCTTAAACTGGGGAGAGCACAAAATTGGACAGATTATGCCAAGCATAGCCTCACTGGCACAAAGTAAAGGGCAATCATAAATTTCCATGATCTTCTGGCCATGCCTTCCTAATGTTTCACAGTTTTCCTTATTTGTGGTGAGAGTTCACTGTTGACCCATTTTCAACCTTGCATTCATTAAAACCCCCAGGTATTTTCTAGCAGGGGCTGGACTGACACATGAGCTCATTCTGCCCCAGGTGCAGTACTTGCTGCTTCTCCTTGTTGAACTTCATGGGTTTTCAGTTGGCCCAGGCTTCAAGTTTGTCAAGGTCCTTGGACTGAAATTCTGCTGTTTGGCAGGTCAGCTACTCCTCCTTATTTAGCACCACCCACAGATTTGCTGAAGGTACACTGAGTCAGTGTACGAACAAGAATCTGCTTCTTTCCCCCCCTTTCCCCTCATGCTGTTAGGCACATCACCTCAAAAGAGGAATTCACTGTTTGAAATCCCAGCAGCTGGGGATGGTTCTGACCCTTACTTGAACTATTTTTCCCATTGAGTAGCTCTAGGTGTCTCCCCACTGACTATGTAGGACCATTTAGCTTGTGCTTTGAAGAGAGGGATATTAGAGCCTCAGTTGCATTTGGAAATGGAATTTAAATTTCATCTAGCTTTAGACATTTCAAATTATATGCATGAGCTAGTGTCTGTAGCTAATCCTTACAGCCAAGAGAGACAGGCTTCTAGAAAGAAAAATAATCCTAGATGGTATCACTTATCAGCTGTTTTATTTGTGCCTTTTTTCCATGTTTTTTTTCCTCATACTTATGGGATGTATTTAGCTTATGTAGTAATAACATAGATCGAGGTAGAATTACAATAAAAATAAAGATGTTCAGTATGACCCCTGCAATATAGTTGATAACTATATACATATCTTCTACTTATTTACCTTTTAGTTCTTCATCTTATTTTTATGATTTTCCTAATTGGTCTGCTGGCAGGTCAGGTGTTAGATTAGGAAGGCACAGAGGTAGTAAAGCTGAGCTTTAGTAAGTATAGTAATATATCTATTACTGCATCAAAATACTTTGAAATAATGTGCCAAATGAGAAGCAGGAAACCATATAAGAACTCATTAACTGGAAGAAAATATTCTGTTGTTAGCTATTGCCTTTGCTGGTAATAAGGTCATTGAATATGTGAACCTAAACCAAAATAAAAATATTGGAAAATTGCATGGATGTTCTTTACAAACCTAGGAATCAATACGATGAAGAAAGGGCATAAAAACTTGAGACAGAAGGGGAAAAAACATAAGAGCATCATATCATGCTCCATGCAGTGGTTTCCACAGAAACCACTAGTGTGTAATTCCCATCTTTTATTGGTGTTTTCAGTGCAGTTATGTCCATAAAATACTGGAACAATGCCTAAAAGTGAACCATGACCTAAAAGTGGTTGAGGCGATAGTTAATTCTGTAGCAGTCCTGAGACTCAGATCAGTAGTGGAGCAATATATGGCTGCCTTAGTCTTCCAGGATACATATGCCCGTCAGTGGCAATTGTACACAGAAGGAGGAAAACTTGTCTGACCTAATTTTTCACCCCCACACACCTGTTACAATAGAAATCCTATTTTACATGTCAAGATTTCTGAAGGAGTTGTCTGCCAGTATCCTGCTTTCTCTATCCCACAACAAATTATTCACTGGTTGAATTTTCACTTTATTCTCTTTGCCAAAATATACCAAGAGCTAGTTTTGTAATGTTTCAATAAAATGCCTTTGGGATAATCTGAAATTGTTGTGGGTTTTCGGATCCAAGGTTATGATTTAGCCAATTAAAAGGATGGAAGCTATTTACGAAATTTGGATCCAGGTCTGGGTTTAAATTTTGAACACCCTTAAACCTGAAATAACACTGGCGGGACAGTGACTTCCTTTCAGTCAGCTCTGAATTAACTTCAGAGTGGGGAGCAGGGCTGTGAAGAAAGGAAGCGTGCACTTCGGATCTTTAACCAGCAGCTGAAAGCACCCAGGCTCAACCCACAGGCAGCTGTAAGTTAGCATTAGTACTTATGGAACTGTGAGTTAAGAAAGAAACCTAACATACAGTTTGGATTTGTTGGGTGAGGAACCAGAAAATCCTAGAGTTCAGTCAACTTTGCCAGGGAGAACCCAAAACATCCATGAGCATGGGTTCTTCAAAATTCACCAAAGATCCCCGTGTGTTACTGCTATGTTGCAAAGAGGCACGTCAGTAACTTTGTGTGGGTGCAGGAGGCTCCTCCAAAAGGAGGGGATGCTCAGACGGCAGAGCTGCCCTTACATTCCCTCCTGCACAGGGAGCATGTTGATGCCAATAAAGGGACGTGGGGAGGAGACACATCAATGACAGACAGAAGAATGGGAATAGGGTGCATTGGATGTGTTTTCTTGCCCCTAAGCCGGAACACCTTCCCCAGGCTGCCTCTGCTTTGTGAGTGTGTTGGTTTGGCCGCTAGACAGCTTCAGGTTAGGAGAAGAAAGGAGGTTGATTGCCTTCCGTGCTGTGCCAGCTGCCAGCTCAGCCCTGGTCAGGAGCCAGCACGGTATGTCCACGTACCCTCAGAGGAAGAAGACGTTACAGCTTTCCACTCTTTTCTCACTTCTTTTGCCCACTTCAGTTTTGAAATAGTGAACTTTCAAGCTTACTCACCCTCATCAAGAAATTTCTTACCCAGAAGATTATTGTTAGCTCTAATGACTGTTTTCTTTGTATTTGTACTCGCCAGATGTGAAACATGTTTTGATCTGTTTTCTCATTATGAAAATGCTTTCATTTATGATGCCCAGCAGGGAGACAGCTGATTAACTTCAAGTTTGTAGGTGGAATTATTTTTTTCTTTTTGAAAGTGATTACCAAGAGCAGGAAAACAAAAAAGAGATTCTTTCAAGAGTCTGTTCCCAAATATTGCAGGTCACATTTTCAGAAATGCCTTGAACCTGTTCCTGCCTTTAAATACATAAAAGCTCTTCTGTGACAGCTTTCAGTGACAGCCATTTTCATATACTTGACACTTGAAAAAGTATTTTTCTGGAATGATTACCAGTTACAATATGGAAGTATTTTTTTCCCTTTGATTTTTGCCATTAGATTGTTCCTTTAAAAAATGTGTTACTCTTTTTCAAGTTCATATTTGAGGACCAGAATACACAGCTGTGCTTGTCATTAATTCCTCAGAAAAGAACTTACTGAAGGTCTACTTTATCAGAATATATTACCAAAAGGTAATTTCATTGGGTTAGGCACCATAATCCACACACTTTTCTTCTCTAAACCATTGAGTATTTTGAGTTTGAAACAGGCAGAATTTGGCTCAAATGTCAAACCCATTATTTCTGAAATTTCTATGTCAGTTATTGTCCATGACAATAACCATAAAATGGCTTCTAATTAAAAGACTGGAGTACTCAAAAAGACTCTCCAACCCATGGTATGGAACATTAAAAATAGGTGATAGTTTAACTTTTGTATTCAAATAAGTCTGCAACCTCTAGCAAGGTGAATTTTTGTTATAATTCTGTTGCAATAATTACCACTCTTCTCTTTCATTGCTTCCTTTGGACTGACAATCCAAATCCAAAACCAAAACAAGGGGTAGTTTTGTATTTGAAAACCAAAACATAATGCCTGAGGTTTTGCAAAAGCAAAATCCTTCCTGGCTCATGCCATCTCAGCTAAATTTGATGAAACACAGTCATTTAAACAGATCAAAAGAAAAACTTCAAATGAAAACTTGCAACAATTAATTATAGTATTAGAAGATCCTCCTGATGTCCTTCCAACCTGCATGATTCTATGAATCTATAGAGGAGCTAAATTTTACTCAGTATCATTAAATCACAATATCAATAATATTGCAAGAAAAGAGAGGCATAGAAACATGGTCTTGTACTATATTGCAGCTTTCCATCAAATCTGAACCGGTTAAGTATAAGAAAAAAACAAGAATAATAGAAAAATGAAATAAAAAAGAAGAGAAAATTCCAAAATCACCACATAGGTGTATCAGACAACTCATACATCAGCAATATGTTGCTTTTCTATAGATTTAGTCTTTTTGATAGATATGAAGACTTTTAATAATGTTTACATTAATAGTTCACTGTCTAGCAGATACCTGTTGTCATGCTTTTTGTACCCTGACAGCACTTCTACAGTTTTCCATACAGTTAGCACACTGTTGGACTGAAGTTTATATCATTATGACAGCTATGAACTGAGCCCATTGCCAATAAAAATTATGACATAAACCCTACATAATCAGCAGGCAATGTCTTCTATTTACTTCTAATGTGACCAAGAAAGTAAGTGAGGGCAGCAGATATGACATTAAGAACTCACGATGTCATTTAGGAGCTTAATTCTGCTTTCAAAAAATCATCTTAGTCCTATTGGACACTCATTCTTAAATTCTTTGTGCTCTATTGAATATTCTGCATTTTTATTCACATGTTATTGTGAATGCTTCCATTCTATAGTATTGAGAAATCTGGAATACGCTAGTTAATATTCTGAGTGGCAAAAGTGTAGCATCTTCATACTAGTATAAAAATAAATAAAAAAAACCCTGTTGATTCAAAGAATTGCTGGCATTGAAAGCAAACAGAAGTAAACCAAGCAGAATTGAAGTTATTATACCTTAGATCACTTCAGCATACCCTGATAATAACTAGAATAATCAGAAATAATTTTTTAATTTATTACTTGGATTGCTGGATGGTTTTCATCTTTCTGGCTATTCAGACATGGTTTTAAAGAATCCCATAAAAGAATATATTTAGCATTCAGCTCCCAATGCAAAATTCTCCTGAAAGCAACATTATTCTGTTACTGCTGTCTTGTTCCAGAGTAGTTTGCTCCTGTTTAATGAAAGCATAAATGAAATAATATTATTAGTGGTTACTGTAAGTTACCTGCCAATTAAATAAGTTTTCCATAAGGACTGAGAGAGAAATACAAAAGCTTTGAACTCTTAAGGGACAACCACTACATAAGACTAGCCTTTATAAGGTGAGCAGTCTCTAGTCAGAGGGAGAATACCACCAGGATGATGAAAGATGAATGGTTTTGAATTGAAGAGCTGATTTGATTGAAGAAACACATTTGACTTTTAAAATCCTAGTCCTGGAAAGATGTTAAACATCTACTTAGTGTTGGGCAGTGTGAGTTGTTTCCATTAGTTCAACATATGTTCTTACAAATAAATTGTCTGAATTTTTAATGTTGTCCTTGGAATTAACTGGTCATGTTCATCATACTTGTTAAGAAGAGAATAAAACAAATCTTTTCATTAGATGTGGTCTTCTCTACTGCTAAGAATTTAAACAGTCCAGTTTTGGATGAGATTTGTTGGTACAGTTAGACTGGGACAAGAAGATCCTCTGCAAATGGAAAAGAAGTGGTATTTACAGTACTTTTGTGGGCACAGTTCTATTAAGAAGATGTTGATTACTTCTGTGTTTAGGGATGATTATTAAACACATACAATCACTACTAAAATGTACATATTTATTTGGTGTTCCCTCAGCACTGTCCCATCTGCTTTCATCTGGTATATAATAGGGTGTCATGTAAATATAAAAATAATAATTAAAAAACCCCTACATTAAAATCAGTTTGAAATTAGCTAGGTAGGAAAGACATTGGCAGCCACTTCAAATTGAACTCTATGGAATTTTCTACAGAAGTGAGCCAGAAATTCCAAAGACTATTCGCCAGCATCTTTGGGATTAAAAATAACTTTTCTGAACACAATTTATGTACAGGGGGATTTACTTAGTTGTAAAAATAATTCGTCAATTTCCAATACAATTCACCCTTTAGTGCATGCCCAGTAAATACAAGTGCCTTGCTTTGCTTTCAGACAAAATCTCGCTGGTTTAGTTATTACACTAGGCCAGGTTATTTTCTCAGTTTTATTGGTGAAATCAATGAAATACTCCATCTCATTAATGTCATCAATTCACTACCTATAAAGAAAATAGATTTCAGTAATTCATTTTCTGGGGGGGAAACCCTCATTAATTAAATTAAAACCTGTAGGTTTGGAACTCATCTGCCTGTCTGGTGGGCTTCCGAACTACCCAAGTCCATCAGTGGTTTTACAGCATCTCTGGAATTCACTCTCTCTCCTTCATGCTGTCGCCACATGTTCATTTGTACGAAGCATGTCAGAAAATGGGGCTGAGCTAACTGTTGGTAGCTCTACTAGGCAGTCAGAGATATTATACCAGTAGAATTCCAAGAGAGCGACATCTCATATGTTACCTGTACTGTAAAGAGGAGAAGGACAAAAAGACCACTTTTGTTTTAAATTACTGCCTGTGTTCCTACTTGCAGATGTAGTTAGATGTTACTGTATATTTTCTTCTACTTCAAAGAGCTGTACTTTGGATACATTTTTGGTTCCCCATTGCTTTCAGGGTTGAAATGTTAGGATGCATTTCCTGTGAATGACAAAACTCTTGGGCTCAGTAAGAGCTGGGTGCAGTTTTGAAGCCACATCTGTGGACAGCATTTCAGGCAATATGAACAATGCCTCACATGCTGAGATACAGAGACCGGAAAAACATGAACATAACAATCTGAAAAGCATTTGTTATAGAGTCATTGCCTGATCAGAAGTGTTGAACAAAACATCTACCCAAAATAATTTGTGCAATGTAGTTTCCGGTTTTCTTACAGATAAATCAAGTACTTTTGTAGGCCAACTAGGAGAACATCAGGTTGAGGAGGTTAAAACCCAAACTGGACAGTAGAAAGAAAAAGTTGCCAGCTTTAAAAATAAGTCAAAATCTTCCATGTAAGGGAAATCTTCATTCTGTTTGTAAGTAATCAAAACCTTCCAAGCAAAACCTTCAAATGAGCTATGGTCACTAAAACAAGTGCTTCTTCACTGTGGATTTTATTAGATGGCAATACACTGAATTTCCTTCCCATATTAGTACAAGAAAAAGATGGCACTCACAGATGACTGTTCTGGCTTCCCTTGAAATTTCTAAGAGCAGTTTGGTCGTAGAGCTTTATTTGTAAAATCCAGGCTTCGTTTTTACCTCCACTGAACTTTAAGCTTCAATTAGAAGGTTAGAATAAGCTTCATTTTGAATGACATACACTGCTATTATCTGTAATGTTTTGTACTGTAACAGAGAGTAATAGAAACTTTGTTATAGGGAAAACCTTTCTTCAGTGAGGAAAGTAAGTATTCTCTTTTACTCCAAAAGTCCTTTTATTTACACTATGCAAACCCTTTGTCATTTTCTATGAGCAAATATCACAGAATCATTTAGAAAAGAGCTAATCCAGTCTCTCTGCATAGTCTTTCTGCATAGGACTGTTGAAATTCAACTTGCAAGAGGGGTGCGGGGAAAACTAGAAAGATCCACACTTCCATTATATTCTACCTTCATACACGTCACTGTTTCTTGTCTTCTGTGTGAAAGAAATGGCTTAATTATTGGTAGTGTGGTTGCATCCACTTGTGTCATTCCAAATCAGGTACCCATTAATTTAGCCAGTATGAAAACACAGAAGCCAATGTGGAGGGAAGTACTGGTCCTGTTTAAATGAATATTATTTTTGCCAGTGGCTTCACTGTGGGTATCATTTAGCAGAAAAATTCTTATCCGGAAGAGTTTACTGTGTTAGAACCAGCTCCCTCCTTTTGCCTTTTCATATGCCATTCATATTGACTTGTAATGGATAATGGGATTGCCTTGCCTTTGAAATTGGTCCTGAATGTAGGCAGATTCTGGTCTAGATTTACCTGTGTGCTTTTACTGGTTTTGATGATTCCATATATGTAAAGCACTCACAGACATGTCTTAACTAGTTAGTTAAATGAGTAGCTTTATGGCAGGTTTGCTTTACTGAAGTAGCTCAAACAATGGATGTAAAATAGTGAATCTGGTCTGCTGAGTCTTAAATAAATTCAGAACATACAGTTATATACAGCTTACATAAACAAAATGCAGGATACACTGCACTAAACCTTGTGAAGTGAACTGAAGAATAATTCATGCAATACTGTGCAATTCAGTCTTCATTTCTTGGCAACAGCAATTCTGATGGTCTCTTTACTGGAAATAGATGTTGCGTCAAAACAAATTGGACTCCTGGTGAGTAAGAATTAAGTCAGTGCTAGCCAGTTAACTAAAATGAAATTTTTCCAGTCTGATACTTTTCACTGATTCAGAAAATGGTTTTCAGGCATAACCTGGATATGACATGCTCCAGGAAGTATTCAGTACCAACTGAAACTACAAGCATAAGGCATATCTTTTCTTAGAGGAACAATAATAGACTTTTATACTATACTGCCATTCATCCAGATAGGTGGCAGAGTACTTCATAAGCAAACTATGTTATTCACAAGCAGAGGAAGGAATTTTGTGAAATATATCTCTAGGAGAATAATAATGAATCCTGTAGAATGGGATTTTCTTTTTCACGCATACAGCTTACCCTCTCCCTGCCCTGATCCCTCCATTACGTTGTCTCAGGGAACGTGCTGGGTCTGTGTGTCACAAGCCGTTGCTCTTACAGAAGCTGTTCTGATGAGACTTTTCAACTACAGATACCCATCATTAGTTGGTCCTGCATGAAAGAAACAGCACAAATCATAGAAAATATTTTACTTGTATAAAATGTTACCCCTGCTGCAGGGTTAGAAAAAGGGCAAAGAGAGCAGGAGAATCTGGCATCCTAATTCCTCTGTTAGTCTGCAGCCTCCTTTATGATGTTCCTCCATTACTATTATGATTTGTCATTTACCACAATAAGCCTAGCTTTCAATACTGAGCTGAAGTAGTGCTTCCAAGCTGTCTGTCATCTGAATATGTCTAAGAAGAAGGATCTTTTTGGGTAGTTGCCATTTGTACTTTGTAGAAAGTGTCTTGCTCAGATTTAGTATTTTATAAATAATTCATTGACAGAAGATTTACATGGATGTGATTTACCTCCCATTGATGAGGAAGAGCTATTTTGCAAGAAAATGTGCCAAGTTATGGAAGAGCACCGCTTGCTAAACTTTATTTAAGCAGGCCTTTGTCAGTCTCACCAAACACATACCTTTTTGCTCTAATATATCAGGGTAATGTGCAAAGATACAGCCCAGTGACTTCTTTGTAATTGCTTAATCTTTCTATATTAAAAATAACAGTAAGAACAATTAGGTTAAGACTGTGACAATTTTAAAATCTGAAATTTCAGTGCAGCAGTTACCAATAAACTAGTAGTAACCAGTTATCAGCTTTCAGATCAGGTATCTGGAAATGTACAGCAGGCAAACGTTTCCAGAGAAAGCAAGCTGGCTGCAATAAAACAAAACAAAAGCAGCAACAGGACGTGAAAACTTTTATTGGATGGAGGATACTGGCCATTTGAAACATATTTTTGAAATGACTCAAATAATTTTCCTAATGACACATACCAGCATATGCTTTTCAAGGACTTTTTTTTTATGGCAGCAGTGATGTGAAGTAAGAAAAACATGAAGTATGTGGAAAAAGAAACAGATTACTTTTTTATCCTAGACCTATTTTCCACCTGAAACTGTATTCCACACTTGGTACAGTGACTTTGTCCCTAGAAGTTGCTTTGAGTGTTATGGTTTAAAGAAGTGGTGTTCACATAGAAATAATTTTAATGTGTAAATTTTAGGTGACAAACTATCATAGCCAGATGTCACAGAGAATCTACCACTAGAGAGAAGCTGAATCTATAAGGAAAGGGGTTAAAATGTTACTCAGGCAGGACAGACACTGTCACCGTTACGGGAGTGCCATTGGCCTTGTGTCGATATAAGAGCACTACTGAGCTTGAACAGCCACAGTTTAAGGCTATGAGAGCCTAAAGTTTCTAGCTCTGAACTGAGCCAAAAGGAGCAGAGAAGGATGTGCTGAAGGATCATTTAAAGATCATGCCTGTTAGTCAGCATGGTGTGCTGTGACAGAAACAAACAAACAAACAAACAATGCCACAAATTGCAGGATAATATCAGGTAACAGTCAGGTCTTCTTGTATGAGTGAAACCATTGTTTTTCTATAAATTCATACATCTGAGTAAGTCTGAACTGACAATAGAAGAGGGGAAGATGTTTTAAAGGGATGTATTTCTGACTTGTGCAAGTATAATTACAATGTTTTGGCCAATAAATGATAAGACACCAATGTATAATTTGCTTATTATGCACAAAAGGCTATGTATATTGCCTACATACCTATACATACACACACACATGCAGACGCTGCTGATCATGCTTATGTCATGTCTTGAACCCTTATCTGATGATCAGTAAATGGCCCTTGTTCTCATGTTACTTCTCCCTCCCTCTGAATGGGTGAGGAGCTCAAAATCTCTTCTCCATACAGTGTGGGCAAAGCTATGCAGAAATTGCAATGCCTACACCTGGGGCTCGGCTGTTAGTGCCCCTCAGCTAAAACAGTGGTGAGAGCTCGCCTTGTTCTGTTCCAGCGCAGCAGAAAACAAGCTCATTTAAACCACAAGTGGCTGACTACTACTGCCTATACCCTGAAAGGCAGTGGAAGAAAAGGACTAGCAGTGGTTTCGGAGGCTAGGCTATTGCACGTACACACACATTAGTAAATTTTCCTTGTTTTTCTTGACACTAGCAAAAAGGATGTGGGCTCACAAGCAATTGCATCTGAGAGCCAGCCACCTGCTAGCAGCACTTTGTTCCTGACTGCATCTTACTTTGGACACGTCAGCGGAGAGTGTGTGCAGCAGACCCTGGACTCTGACCACAACTGAAACTGTGCAAAGTATGCTTAGGTGTGTATGTTTGAATCAGAGAGTCTGCAATAAACAGAAGAAACAATAAAAACAAACAAAAACCATAGAGGTAAACATAAATATTTCTAAGCAAAAGGCCAGTCTTCTTCCGTTGAGTTCGTTTACTCCTATAAAGGGAAAAGACTCCTTTTGGGAGTAACGAAAAGCAAGGTCAGGCTGACAATTCAAATCTCAGTGGATATAAGCCAGTTCGTACCAACAGG
The DNA here is from genome assembly GCF_000699105.1 of Pygoscelis adeliae. NCBI lineage: Eukaryota > Metazoa > Chordata > Aves > Sphenisciformes > Spheniscidae > Pygoscelis > Pygoscelis adeliae. The sequence goes on along the minus strand of NW_008825494.1, from coordinate 39,401 downwards.
TAATTTGGCCCTGGAGAAATAAGGTGCCAAGTCCAGACATGACAGAGGTTAAGTTGCTTTCATTGCCTTAGGCTTTTTTAGTTTTTTTTCCTAATAGCAATCTAGAAAATCCTACCACTCATTTATCTTGTCATTATGGACTTCAATTATTCAATCACAATTTTCTGCCAACTGTTATGGGTACTTTCTGCTAGTACTTTTGGCATCTCTGGATTTTTCCCAAAACATACTATTTTGTTTTCAAATGCAAGTGTTTTTGAAAGAGAAGGAATTGAATTCTTTAAAGGTTTCAGTTTGTCATATTTAACTTTTTTCCATCTTAAATAAATTTTAGAAAGGACCTATAGGAAAATTACTTTTATGGTTACCAACATATGGAAACTTAGAGCTCTGGAAAGATTACAGAAAGTTAAAAAAGAAAAAACCCCTGATTTATAAAATACAGATTTGTAGAGGCAACAAAGAGCATAAAACTGCATAACAGTCATTTGGACTTGATATTAAAATCCTGTATGTGGTTGCTATTTATGAAAAAATACATTGAGCCAATAAAAACAACTATATGTCAGTAACATAGGTAAATTGCCAGCAAAATTCAGTGCTCATCAGAAGAAGTTGTGTTACAAAATATTTTATGAGAAATGTGAAGCCTATACTGTGCGTGTTCTTTTTTTACTGCAGAAAAGTAGCACTAAATAAAAGTGGACTTCAGGAGGGATTTTTTGACATTTCAGTGTTGTAACTGAGAGACAAATCTGACTTTGTAAAGCTTTTAAAGACTCCACCTTCCAAAAAAACCCTGAAGGTAATATATCATTTGTGGCTTTATTCTCCTTCATGCTTAAGGAACAAGCTGTAAAAAAGCATAATTCCCTTCATACTTCAGAAGACTAAGAAGGTAAATGTCTTCATGTACTGGCATCCATCAAGTAGGAAAGGAGAAGGAGATTTTCAAAATTATCTCTTGCCAGAAAAGTTCTTCCCACTCTCTCCTGAACTTTATGTGCTTTTTCAATACTTCACTAGCCTTGCTTTCCTCAAAACTGCAGCATAACAAACATTGGTCTAGTTGAGACTGACAGAAAGGGCTCTTTTATCTTCATTGCCCATCTCTTTGTGCAATTAGTTACAAAAATACAGCGTATCTTTCAGTAGTACATCCTGGAGGTCGCTTTGATTTTTCCTAGCTTTACCATCCCCTACCTTTCTTCCTCCCATTGAGGATATATATATTTTGTATTATAGCCTCCTTCCTCTCATCCCAGAATTACGTCTTTCCAAATTGGATCCCATGTAATTATCTTCTGCTTGTGTTTCTTTTCTGTTTGCACACCTTTATATCGTTCCTCTGCATATGCCATTACGCTAAATTACTGTCATCTGCGTGCTGTTTGTTTCCCTTTGGGGATCATAAATGAAGAAGATAAAGAGGAGCAGATGTATCATTATTAGACACCTCTCTGATTCAGTGTGCTGCTGTTTATCATCACTCTATGTTTACAATCATTTAGTCAGATTTCAGACCACATAACAGTGTTCACAGCCAAGCCAACTTAGATTGTACGAATATTTCTAGTAGGTTTGCATCAGAAAAAGTATTAAATATTAAGGAAAACCTAGCAATGTCACAAACAGCCCTTCTCCTGAGTATTGTAAGTCTCTGGAAGGCACGTAAGTGACAATTCAAGAACCTTTTTGTTCTTCAGGTGGTCCTTGCACAAAAGGAAGTCTCTGCATTGTGCTTATCAATTTGTTGAAACTTTTCACTATGTCAGACATGGTAGGATGCCTGTCTTTGCACAGACAAACACTCAGAGCAGTACAACACGCCCTGTTCTGGCTGAGCCTGGCCAGTTTCTGAAAGTGCTACCATCACAAATGCTAACAGCCACTTTCACAGATATGATGGTGTAAAGGAATAGATGCTATTTCCTTGCTACTGCTAACATAAGTATCGTTTCCATATGGTCTGTTCTGTGGTGATCTGCAGGATGGCTCAGGTCCAGTCAGTCAGAAATGCTCTCTTGCTGATGGAAGAGCTTAATTTCAGCTTAATTTGGATGGGAATCACCAAAAACATAGGCTTCCTTACAGTCATGTAAAAGATAGGAATATTTTGGAAGGTGATTCCTGTCTTCCATAGTTGTTAAAGAGAGTTAAAATGAAATGGGTATGGAGAAGTGCAGAATAAAGGGATTATAGATGAATGGCCTGTTTTAGGTATCCAGCTTTGAGATAAAGTCTGTTCATTGCTAAAAATAAGCAAGAAATTCCAACAGTGTTGATACTGGTCATAAAAGATCAAACAGGCAACACAGAGAGAAAAATTACATGATAATCTGCGGCAACTGGAAATACGCCAAAGCACAATGGCTGAGCAGTACTGGTGAGCTGCTGACTTTTCTCTGGATGAAAGTGGGAGGAGAAAAGAGAAATATATCTTTTAATTGGAATTGAGAGAAAAGCCAAGCAGTTAGGTCATTTTAATAATAGGAAAAATAAAAAAAATAAAAAAGAGAAAAGAAAAAGAGACAAAATAGAGAAGAAATGAGGCTACCAGCTGGGTGTGGTTTTTTTGGGTTGAATCAGAAAACTGTTAGACGCTTATTTCTTTTGAGAAGGGAAATAACAGAAGAGATATCTCTCCTTTCACCGGATGGAAGAGAAAATGAAGAACAACTCAGGAAATGAGAAGCTGAAAATCTCTCAATAGTCCAGGATGCAGAGGAGAAAAACAGAAAAATATCTTTTCAGAAAGGACTACAACAAAGTCTTAAAGCAGGATTCCCCCAACTGTCATAGGTCACTGCGTTTCCATTGCTTTCCATAGAACTATGCTGCTTGTCTTAACTCAAGATTTAGGTTTTTTGCATCCAATTATGATTTTACGTAAAAAGTTTAAGTCCAGGTTTGTCAATTAGTTTAATTTACATAATTCTTAGAATCTGATTAGACAATTGGCAGGAACTGTTCAGCTGATATTTAAAAAAAAAAAAAAATTGCTTGATAGAATAAACTAATAACAAATCAAAAGCCGACTCACTAGAAAAAGGCTTTTAATATACTGACTTGAAAGAAATTATTTAAACTGTAGTATTGTGATTTTCCAAGTGTAAAAATAAAGTTCATCCTAGTGTAATACTTGGAACAGATGGAGTTTCATTAAAAGGCCTTGACCTAGGAAATTTATCCTCATCATTTTAACATTATAGCCCACATAAAAAGCAGTTAGAAAAAAATAGCAGGAAACATTTGTAAAGCACCATCAACAAACTGAGACCCTTTGTGTTCCCCAGACAGTAGGCTGATAGTGGAAAGATGGCTGTGGGATTTACAAACAAAATGAACACTGGCGAGGATATCAAACTGAATCCCTTTTAGGCAATTTACTTCTTCCTCTAGGCTCATAAAAGTTAAATAACGACCAGAAAATTGTTATTTGTGATAAAAAAAAGAGAGCTGACTAACCTGATGCTGTAGGAGGGACTCTCCTTTTCAGTGTCTACCCTTCACATTAGGATCACTTCAGGCACCAGTTGTATAACTCCATCTCCTGGGTTTTACTCCATCCACCGCTGCTGGTTAACAAATGTTATATAGATGTTTATTTAAATGTAGCCTTTAAAGTTATACCACAGATTAATATGCTAAACAGAAGCAGGTGAAGAGCCAATTTTATCTGGCAATTCTTCTGCCCACACCCTTGTAGTTTTAACACTTGGGAAAACTTTTTGCTCTTTGATGCGGGGAAAATGATGCATTTGTTTTGGGATGACAGCTCAAGGCTCAGTTATTACATATAAATCTCATCTCAGCAATATTTTGGCTTCTGATATTTTAAGTAAAATTGTCTTGGCTTGAAGTGGATGTTGACCTTATGAGGGATCAAGTCAGCCTTCCTGTTGTTACTTGCAGTGAGCACATATTTTCTTTATCTCTTGATACTCAGTTAGGATTTATCTTACTACCACTGTAACGAGAGGGGTTTGTTGGGGGTCAGTCTTGTGATTCTAACCCTACAAAAAGAAAAATTTACATGGAAACAAATGACCATGCTATTCATCTTTCTTTCTGACATCTAGGGAAGAGTAACCTTATGGGGATTGCTTATATGGAATGTGATATATGTTTTGGCAATATTCAAATTACATAGTTTCATTGGTTAGTGAGAGTTATAAATAGTTACAATTATAGATTACTTCTGCTTACTACATCAATTGAGAGAAGTTGTGTTGAAATAAGAGAGGGAAAAAGGTATGTAGGAGCTATCTGACCTCTAATGCAAGGCCTACGGGTCATTTGGACTCTTGAGGGAGAGATGGCAGAAAGGCTGCAGCCCTGGTGGAAATTCGTCATTGCAAAATGTTGTAACACACCACAGTACACATAAAACTACTGGGGCTAAATGAATCATAACTTTCTAAACCTGAATGTTCCAGAGAGCAGAGCTGACACTATGGTGTGTGCCAGTAACAAGGGATTGGAAAAAAACATATTTCTTCTTCAAGGGGATAGAATATTTTCCACAGCCTCCTAGATGGCCCTAGGTTAGCTTAGGAATCAGTGTGGTCAAAAGAAGTACCAGTGTCTTTCAGAGTTTTAATGAAAAGCAGCTCTTTTTTTCTTCTGCCACTAAATAGTGATCATAAATTGTCGTAGCCATCCATTTGCAGAGACAGCAGAATATAGACTAATAGACATAATGTGGACTTTTAATGAATGAGAAATGTTCTTTGTATCTGCTTGATGGCCATAAATGTACTTTGCAGAACATAGGCCACCTCCATTTTTCTGGAGCAGTAATCCAGAACAGAGACCTATTAAACCGTGCTGGAGCTCCAGGCAGTACTAAATTCCTGTTTCCTCTCCATGGAAATCAGGAAAGAAGAGGAACTGCTGAATACCAAACTTGTATAAATTATTCCTTGATTCTTTGATCTAAATGTAGCTATACTGCATCACTGGATGACTGAACTCAAGGGGCACTATTTTCATTACGAGCATTTCTCTTTGGGAAAGCAGCGAAAGAAATACATAAGCGAGACACAAAACACCAAAAGTTTCCACAACACCAAGTTTTTCCCAGGGACTGGGAATTGGCTCAGGGTTCAATAATCCTCCTGAAATCCATAAATCCCAGGCCATTTGTTAAAGAATTGTGTCTTCTGGCCTTGCTAGGGAAGGGGGGAAAGCCCTGTATAGTTAAACAGTCTGAGTGAAAATACAGAAATCCAGCTAGTGCATACCCCTAAATAAAGAAAATTAGCGAGCGATGCAAAAGAATCTTTTCATTTTCTGTGGAAAGACTTTTCATGATCTTTTAATAATTTTTGAAACAAAATTGTTATGCAACATGTCATTTCTATAAGTGATAAACCATTTGTTTATAACAAAGCTTTGCTGGAAAACATTAAGAAAAAACAATAAAAGTATCATGTAAAAATTATTTGAAAAACATAACATTTCAGAAGCACCCATTTCTTAATTCCAGCGGCTTTCTGTGTTTGTTTTTTTGAACCAGCAGTTTCCAGTAGAGCAGTCTATTTCAGGGAAGAGAAAGCCCCCTCGTGAAGTTTGCAGGCAGGGGCAGCTGTTTGCCTCTTTGTCACAGCTCGGAGATGAAGTGTGTGGTGGAGCCCTGCTGTCTCTCTCAAGCTGCGTGAGTGAGCGAACGCTAATGTGGCTTTGGCACCTGTACAGGGTGTATCCTTTCTGGAGCTTTATTTGTTGTCCATTTCAAACTAAAGGCATCTGCAAAAATGCATAGCCCGTTTGTTCTTGAGAGGTACAGGGCATTTAGAGAAAAGTACAAAGAATAATGCCATTAGAATAGAGAATAAAGAACAGAAGAACAGGACTACACAAAGGAAGCTGAAAGGTTCCCCAGCCACTCTCACCCAGTTACCTCCATGGCTGGAAGAAAGAAATGTTTTTTCCTGTTCAGTATATATCTTTCTGTGGATGTTTGCCAGCATGTCGTCTTTCTGCTGACATCTGCTTCAGTCAAACTTCTCTTTCCAGGCTCTTCAAGCTTTAAAATCTCTTTTCACCCTTTATGCAGAGTAATCCACTCAATTATCTACCAAGTCAGACAGGGTAGTTAGTTTGCTCTCTGTTGTTAGCTGTTTTTTCAATTTTGATTCCTTTGAAGTTATTTAAGGCAAGTGTCTTACCTTTGCATTTTCCTTATTTTTTCCTCTTAGTTTCTTTAAAGGGTTCTTTACGCTTCATCCTACCACAAGAAGCCAATCATAACCAGAACATACTGTGAATTGCAGTCCACTTCATTGTGCGGTCTCTGAAAGCAATGTTATTTTCTCTTCTTCTTCAGCCTCAAGTAGCTATGCCTTTGAATGCCTCATAAAGGTTGTGCAGGATAATTCTTCGTGTTACAGTGCCAGTCAGGTCTACATCACGTAACAAACATTGGTCATGGTTAGCTCTTGTGCCTAATTTTTAACATGTGTAATGTTATAAAATTTGGTGTGAAAATTTCACAACTAAACTATGCCTACGCCACAGTGGTACTGAGTGTATTATAAAAAAGATCACACCATCATGAGACTTCCACAGGAAAGTTTGTTTGACTCCAGTTTCTCCTGAGACCCATTTTCTTCTGCTTTTACTGATACCTGTCACAAGACTAAACTGGCTTTGCTTTTCTTCTAACATCCCTCCCCTCAAGCCTTCAGCTTTCTTGCTTCTTAACTTTCCTGCTGCCAGGCATCACTCCTGCTACTTTTCAGGGTTATACTTATTACCTGCCTGTCAACATGTGGAAGTGCTTGAGTCTTAGCGAGTTATGAGACCTTCCTTCCATCACATATCAATCAAGAAAGTTATGTTTACTGAAAAATG
>NW_008825494.1:31762-32524 GCF_000699105.1 Pygoscelis adeliae | reverse complement strand
TGAGCTAAAGACAGTGGCCTGTGAATGACCTAAATTTGAGAATTGTTTTTGTAAAAAATATCCATTTTCAAACAGCTTCTCCCCACGGAGTAAAAGAAATCCAGGCTTTGCTGTTTGCTTGGCGATACATAGCTGAAATACTGTAATATATATATGCAACATTTTACAATACGCAATTCAGAATTGGTTTGAAGAGACTATAAATGAAGTGAGAATAGACCATGCAGCAGGCCGGGTTGGTTTTTATTAAATATGCGGGAGCAACAATGATTGGAAGGAAAACTGAAAATAGGCAAGGCCTTGTTTCTGCTGCAGCTCCATTTAAAAGCTTTAGAAGGCCTTGTGCGTACAGGCCAGAAGCACGAGCTGTGTTGTTCTGACTCCGAGGAGGATAGGGACTGGCAAGGGATGGACTGAGCATCTTGCTTATTGGAGCTAGACAAGAGCATTACATTATGCTAACAGCATTTTGTATCGCTGGCATTGACAAAGGGAAGGGTTTCTGTTACATTATCCAAATGCACTGCAAGTGTCTGTTTCTTGCTAGTCTGCCACTCACTGGGCAGAGAATTAGGGACAAAAATGCACATTGAAAAGAAGGAAGAATAGAGGTGATGCCAAATGAATAGAGGACAAAGACTTGTAGCTAGGACTGTGCTGTGAATACAAATTGTTTCACTGATACTTGTTGGATTTGCTCCCTCTTTTTCCTAGAGCTATTAAAGGGATGCATTCAATGTGTATCTCCACACAAGCAGTTCA
>NW_008825494.1:26595-31742 GCF_000699105.1 Pygoscelis adeliae | reverse complement strand
TTGGAAACTGCAGTTTCAGTTGTTGACAAATCCATGCTGTTTCTTCTCCTTCAAATGCACATTTTTTGTAAAATTAAGAACAGTTATAACAGGACTGTTAGACTCTGACAGACATTAGTGAGGAAGAGTGGTTTAATTTGTTCAGTTTCAGTTCAAGTTCCTGCAGGATCTGACTGCCACAATTTGGTGTCTCTTTAGCGGATCTTCCAGCAAACTTAGCTGTCGTCTCAGTCTAGTGTCTAGTGGACCTGTATCTGCATCATTCATTGCCATTAATCTTAGGACTGTCTATAAAGTAAAGTGAATTTAAAAGACTACCTCATTTGTGATTCATATTTTTAGTTACTTTGATACAAGCTGAAGAATGGGAAATATTCCAAATGCTACTATAAAAACTATTTACTTTGACCTATCTGTTAAATTGCTGTTCATTTTGGCTCCTGTACTACATAGGCAATCCCTTAGAAAGAAGGTTTAAGATTGGATGAGACATGGAATTTAACCATGCTTTTTATAAAGATGAGTTCTCATTGCCTGAGTGAAGGAAAAAAGATCCTTCTTCTGCTGTACATGAGTATTTCTGAAAATAAATGGAGTGTTTTCATCTTTGGACTGCCAAGTCAGAGTCTGACATGAACTGTCATATACTACAACATACTGTGTTTTAGGAAAGGACGTAAATGTGTCACAGGAGAGAAAGATCGTATGTATCCTCCCACAGCTACCTACTGTGATGGTGTGCTCCCCTGTCCAACCTGACCTTTATCTCCTATAGCCCTGCTCAAGAGATAACTACCAGGGATGGTCGTTAATAGATGCTGATAGTGCATCCATTAACGCGTTCATTGTAATAGCTGCGTCCAATAATAGCTGTGTCTGGGAGCCAGATAACAACACAATAGCCCTCGGTTATTGTGAGAAATACGCCCACCTAACCACAGTTATCGGTATGTAAATATGACTATGAGTCAATCATCTTACCCCTATTAAGAGTGAGCAGCCCAAGAGCCCTTTGAGCTCTCCTGCACGGCAGTGGGCTGCACGGCGGGATCTCCCCTTGAGTAGGGACGCCTCTCAAGGTTTCTCCTCGAGGTTGAGAGATTTCTTGCCACAACAGATACTTGATAAGTGACTAATAGCATGCTAAACTTTGAAATCTTAGCTAAGTGATATATAGGATTAATTGTGCATATATAGTCCTTTAGACATAAACCATTGACCAAGTCTGGGACTAGGTTTGGATCCAGCTGCACCTAGACTCCTCTCTGAGAAGGAGTCTAGAAACCAAGGAGGTCCTTTCTGAACCTCATGGCTCAACAGGAGGGTCTCCCTGACAGTTTTGTCTGACCACGTCCTCTATGCCATAAAGAATCAAGTGTACCTTGCCATTGAATCTTGTTAAATCACTGTCGTATTTACCATTGAACTCTAACTCACTGCTTTATATCAATAAAATTGCTTCTCTCTTACGAGTGAAGTGCAGTCTCGCTTCCATCCACGACACCTACCTTCCTCTATTGTACATGCACACAGGCACACACGCATACAAAAGCAAAGAAGAAAAGATCGTGGTTGCTCCAGTTAATGATTTAGGGGTCAAATCCAAACTAGATGGATATATTTGTTTGTAAATAGTTTCTACATTCTTTTAAAAGATGAAGTGTAGAAATGCTTCCCCAAACAATAGAGTGGGAGGATGAAAGATAAAAATCAAGTAATCTGATAGCTGACTTATAGTTTCTATTCAGTTGTAGATATTGCTATTGCTGTTGTTTCTCAGGTGTGTGTACTGTTTAATGTCATGGCCTTTCTATGAATTAGATCTCACATTTTGAAACAGTGCTATTTCAGAATAATAAAATAAACAACTAACAGAGTCAAGACTTGGGGATTCTTAGATTATATTTTGGGCACATTTTGTTTTATAACTGTTCTTATTTAATGGTTATTTACATCTGTTTAAAACTGTAACGTTTGACCAATCTCCAATATTTTAGAGGAGAAAACAAGCCGGCAAACAAAAATAATCCCACAGATCAATTTTAAAATGGACATTATCAAATTGAGAAGAAAAATTCTTCATGATGCTTGCAAGAAATCATCTGATGCTCTGAAGCCTGAGATTTAACGTGTCAATATTGCTCAAAAGCAGAAAAGGGAGTGATATAAAAATGTTCAGAACAATGCAGAGACCTTGTGTCTCTCAGAGGAAGAACATGAGAAACATGAAAACTTATTTAATATGTCTCTACTAGCACATTGCTTAGGCCCAGTGTGGGGTCCCAGGCACAAGCATGTGAGTGTTCACACTGTTATATCAATAATTACATCAATCACTGGTATATAACTTTGTCCAACTAGGAGTCTGCTGAGCAGTGGTAAGGGGTCTGCATGTTTTTTTTGCTACCTTGTTTTGGAAGGGAAAAGAAGTCAGCTGCATGGACATAAGTGGGTGGCCATCAGAGCCACAGAATGGTCCCTGACCCTTTTTATTTACTGCTGTGATGGAGCCATACAGTGTAAGGACTGAAGGGACAATCATGTCTTCCAGGCAAATCTCCTGTACACTACAGACTGTCTCCTAGGAGCTACGTTAAACTATACCTATTAAAGATCAAATCTCATCAAAATGTACCAAGCGAAAGAGTCTATCTGCCAAGGCTTTTTCTCTGTGTAACTACCTGGATAGCTAGGAGCATGAATCCTAAATTATAGTGCTATTTGTCTAGCTTCAATTTCCAGCTATTGATCATATTATGCCTTTGTCAGGGAAGCTAAAAATCTCCACAGTATCAGTATTTTTCATACACAAATGTTAAAGTAGCCTCCAAAATTTATCTTTGTTTTAACATCTAAACCACTATTAAAACTGTGTTCATAATCAGATTTTAATGGAGTGAATCTGGCTTTTCTAGTATATCCCTACTGTATACATATTGCATTTATCAGCTGAGCAATCTTGAGTTTAGAAAATGTGCACAGTATTTGACAGATTAAGCTTAGGAACACTGAAAGAATTAATTCTGAGCTAGTTCTGAGTCAAAAATACGTTTGTAAAATTATTTACAGAGGCAATAGCAATTCCTTCTATGAAGAATAATGAGATACCTCAAGAAAAAGATGAACAAATATTTTAAGTCTTATCTCAGTCTTATCTTTTAACAGTTGTCCTCTAACCAGCATGTCAGAATAGCTTACTTTTCCTTCCTAAATCCTTCTGTAAATTGTTTAGAGCACTGGCTCCAATTTCTTCTCTTAGTATTGTATTTCATTTAATAAATGTTCCCTGTTTTCAAAATTGTATGTAATTTCCTTTGCAGGCACTTTCTTTAATGTATGTTTGTTGCTCTCTTTCTCTAACACGGACTTAAATGACCTTGTTAAATTTCTCTTTCTGAACTCCATTAACAATGTCACATTTTTTAGGAGATGCTCTCTTAATCCTTTTGCTTTTTTAAAGAAAACTGACCCTGTTTTTTAACTCATGTGGAAAAAAATCTAAAATTCTTCATTCCCTTTCTCCCCTGTTTAATGTTGAGCTGTTTTGGTTTTCTTTTTGGCTCCACCCTTTATCCCCTGTCATTCTACAAGGAAAGAAAAATTTGTGGAAGGTTTGATGAAAAGAAACTCATGGAAATTCCCTTTTTCCTAGACCTTTTCTATGGGGGGAATTTATGGTAGGGAAGAGTGATCCAGTCCTTTCACCAGCTGCCTTTGTTGGGTGTGGAGAAGGGAAGGTCACATCTGGAGGAGCACAGTAATTTTAAATCTGTAAAGCTCAAACACCATGGAAAGATTTTCACTCTATGAGGTTAAACATGCTTGAGGGGCAAAACTCTCAGCTGCTGGCAGAATTCCCTGCTCCACAGAGATGCGTGATGAAACAACTAACTTCATTATCTGCTCTCTATTCATCCCACCATTCACCTTTTGCACATGTGGTTAATCAATGCATCATCACTCCTATCGTGTGTTTCTTGAGTGATAGGTCAAGAAAGGCTGACCACGTTCTGATTTTTTACTTTGGGGCTATTCCAGTAGCCTTCATCTTCCAGTTCATTTTTTAAAACTAATTTGCAAGTAGCTTTCACAAAGAAGACATATCACAGACATTTTTCCTGGCTGTACTGAGATGATATCAGAATGCAAAACAATAAGCATGGTTTTCATGCTGGCTAGCTACATTATGTTTATAATTATTATTACTTAGTCACAGTCAATTAGGGTTTTAATAGGAACACATAGCATCTCCCCAGACTGGATTTGGAATCGAATGCTAAGTACTGGTCTAGACTTAGAAGATTTACTGGCTCACATCAGTCTGTTAGTTGAGTAATATATTTTGCTGACGGAGCTATGCTGGAAGGAGGCCTAGGAGTTATACCAGTAAAATATCTTTTTGCCAGTATAGCTTTTACCCTTTCTTTAAGCAAAAGCAAAACCTAGAGCAGAAAAAAAAAAAATCCTTTTCTTTATTTTTTGTGTTTTGGCTGCTGTGTCTACACTAGTAGGGTTTGTTTCCAGTCCCTGGGGCATCACAAGCCTATGTGCTGGTGGAGGCAGACAGTAGACTTGTCTGTAAGCTTGTTTGACCTTATTCCCACAAATTACAGCACATATTGTCACACCTGATTAAAAGCCATCTGGGCACCATGACTCTCCAATAACCTGGGAATCACAGAATCATAGAATAGTTTGGGTTGGAAGGCACCTCTAAAGGTCATCTAATCCAACCCCCCTGCCATGGGCAGGGACATCTTCAACTAGATCAGGTTGCTCAGAGCCCCGTCCAACCTCATCTGGAATGTTTCCAGGGATGGGGCATCCACCACCCCTCTGGACAACCTGTTCTGGTGCTTCACCATCCTCGGCGTAAAAAATTTCTTCCTTATATCTAGTCTCAATCTACCCCCTTTAGTTTAAAGCCATTCCCCCTTGTCCTGTCACAACAAGCCCTGCTAAAGAGTTTGCCACCATCTTTTTTATAAGCCCCCTTTAAGTACTGATAGGCTGCAATAAGGTCTCCCCGAAGCCTTCTCTTCTCGAGGCTGAACAACCCCAACTCTCTCAGCCTTTCTTCATAGGAGAGGTGTTCCATCCCCCTGATCATGTTCGTGGCCCTCTTCTGGACCCGCTCCAACAGGTCC
>NW_008825494.1:19033-26421 GCF_000699105.1 Pygoscelis adeliae | reverse complement strand
CTCATGTCCAGCTTTTCATCCACCAGTACCCCCAAGTCCTTCTCGGCAGGGCTGCTCTCAATCCCTTCCTCCCCCAGCCTGTATTGATACCGGGGGTTGCCCCGATCCAGGTGCAGGACCTTGCACTTGGCCTTGTTGAACTTCATGAGGCCCACTTCTCGAGCTTGTGCAGGTCCCTCTGGATGGCACCCCATCCTTCTGGCATGTCGACCGCACCACTCAGCTTGGTGTCATCTGCAAGCTTGCTGAGGGTGCACTTGATCCCACTGTCTATGTCATTGATGAAGATATTAAACAGTACCAGTCCCAGTACGGACCCCTGCGGGACACCACTCATTACCAACCTCCATCTGGACATCATCTATGAAATGGTTTTACTACAAAGGAAAAGCAGTTAACAATTTTCATCTGAGCCCACAAGAAGTGTCTTTTTTAGTAACAGCTGAATAGACTGACTTTTGGCTTTTTGCTGAGACATTACACAGCAGTGTCCCAGCAACTCAGTCTCACTAAACCTGACCTCTGTTTTGCCAAAAAGCTCTGCCACCCCCTCCCACCTCGCCTGTAGTTTTACTTTGATGCAATTAGAGCTGATTTTACTATTACTGTGAAGTGTCTATGCAATCCCATGCTCATATAAACTCTCCAACACTTCACACCACTGCTTGTATTGTCTTACCTTTGTTGAAGTTTTGGCAAACAAATACTACCCCAGAGCATTTGCTGGATCAGATTTCATCATTATGGCTGGTTAGTGATAGCCAAGCAATCTTTACCCATAATAGCAGCTGTTATCCTGCTCGGGTCAAGTAAGCTATGATTTCCTATCTTCCTTAAGCTAAAAATGTGTGTTGAATCAAGACTGTAATACAGGTGAGCACAGGGTCTGCACAGGGATCTTGTCGTGGTTTAACCCCAGCCGGCAACTAAGCCCCACCCAGCCGCTCGCTCACTCCCCCACAGTGGGATGGGGGAGAGAATCAGAAGGGCAAAAGTGAGAGAACTCGTGGGTTGAGATAAAGACAGTCTCAAAGGGAAAGAAAAAGCTGTGCACGCAAGCAAATCAAAACAAGGAATTCATTCACTGCTTCCCATCGGCAGGCAGGTGTTCAGCCATCCCCAGGAAAGCAGGGCTCCATCATGCGTAACGGTGACTTGGGAAGACAAATGCCATCACTCCAAACGTCCCCCCCTTTCCTTCTTCTTCGCTCAGCTTTATATGCTGAGCATGACGTCACATGGTGTGGGATATCCCTTTGGTCAGTCGGGGTCAGCTGTCCTGGCTGTGTCCCCTCCCAACTTCTTGTGCAGCCCCAGGCTCTTCACTGGTGGGGTGGGGTGAGGAGCAGAAAAGGCCTTGACTCTGTGCAAGCACTGCTCAGCAATAGCTAAAACATCCCTGTGTTATCAACACTGTTTCGGCACAAATCCGAAACATGGCCCAATATGAGCTACTATGAAGAAAATTAGCTCTGTCCCAGCCAAAACCATCAGAGAACTGTAAGACACCTAGAGCTGTAATCTTAGATCAGTATCGGTTTAATTGTGTGACTAAAGACCAGGCCCTGTACGACATTTTGCAGGCACCTAACTAACATTTTATGCATAAAGTAGCTAGTAAATAACTGCTTCTTAACAAAAAATATATTGGTATTTCCTACTTGAATTCAATTTTAATTTTGAACGGAATTCATCCCTTATTTCTTATTCTTGCCAATGTTTGTTTTCTTTGGGGGGAGAGAAGGGGGGATTTAGGTAGCTGAATGTAGTGATGCCATTTCTGAAAACAAGGTTAGATGACTTTGCTTTCTGAAAGATTGCCAATAATAACTAGATCAGAGGCGGTTCACCCTCTTCTTCTTGCAAGTGATTTATGAGACAGAAAACAGTATTTAATGAGGTCAGATGGCCCTGAAGAAGAGCAACAACACAGTTAAGCAAAATAAGCAGAAACAATAGGGAAATTTCAGGGAATCTGACATACATACATATTGGAGAGAGAAGCTAAAAGCCATGGCGGAAGAAATGAGCCTCCAGAATGATATTATTGACTAATTCAGCTCTATTCTTTCTCATATACCACTTCATAATTTCTGTTTCATTTGCCCAGTGTCCCATACCAAAAACTGTATACATGATTGTACTAGCAGTGTGTGTATCCTGTATTTTTGAGCCCCAAATTCTACACAGATTTGTTACACTATTTAAGATTGTAGTAAAAAATAAATTGTATTATTTTTATGTTATAAAAATAGAAGTCTTGTTTCTGTTTTGATTTCACATATGCAATTTCCGATATTTAAATTTTTTAGTTTTCCCAGTTTGCATTTGACATTATCATGATGAAATAATAATTTTCATTCCCCTTTAAATAATTTTTTGCTGCTTCTAACATTAGAAAAAATGTAAAATCATAGAAGAGAAAGGCCAACATTACAATATTTCTCCTTCAAATATTTCTAAAGCAGAAAGATTGCTCTGCCCTGCATCTTTGAACTTCTACCTCTCTTTGAAGAGTCTCTCAAGCAGCTACTGAAATAAAAACCAAATAACCTCCACAAATACATCAATAATGCAAAAAAATTGCTCAGTATGATGTCCATCTGTAAGTTTTGAGCCAGCTCAAATTACATTTTACCAGTTTGTAAAGGCAGACAATGTGTAGACCCCTTTTTTCCAGGTGCCACGGACTCAGCTGCTAGACTTCTGAAGCACAAATCTCACTTGAAGTGAGAGATAGACAGAAAAGTGCTTTCTAAAGCTAGCTTCAGAGAAAGACAAAAAACTTTAAAAAAGCAAAGTCTTCATTTTTTGTCTCAGGTTAAATGTTTTCCTTTCTTTCATGATTTTCTTTAGTGGACCTAATTGTTTCTATTTTTACAGTAGCAGCATGGACTAATTAAGGAAAACAACCAACCTCCCCCACAAACCCCAAAATCCTTTCCTATTTTTCAGTACCTCTTATTATGAAAGCTTTCCAGGTCTATAACTGTCTCTTTCTTTTCGTTAGCACTTTCCAAGACACTAAAGAGTTGCAAAGTTGCCATCCTAACTGTATTTACAAACTGGCTCATATTCTGCTACCTTGTTTCCTTAGTTACTTGACTACTTCTTGAACTTTTTTTGCTGTCTTATTGATTATAGGATTTAAACTTTCACAACTTAGAGTTCAGTGCCAACTTACACAAATGCCCATATTCCAGGGAGGTCTTCTTTGAAACCCCCATACATACATATATATATATTAAATTGGGATTACTAAATCCAAGTAAAGGAGGAGTCTGATGTAGATTCTTTGGGACCTCTTATGTAGTTTTGATCAGTTTTCTATTTATACTACGGACGCCTGAGCGTCAGTGTTAGTCACACTGATGTCCTACAGATCAGCACACTGGGATAATCATCCCAGTTTGTTCCCAACATCTGGCTAGCAGCAAAGGCAGATAGATAACATATTGAAGTGATGTCTGTGCTGCTCAGCAAAAATAGTGTATAGCTGTAATGGAACCTACTGCTTGATCAGAGGCCATATGGTCGTGTCATCCTGGCACCCTGCCTGACTTATCGAGTCATGCTGAGAGACAAAGACCACAGCTGACACAGGCAGTAGTTGGTACAGTCCCAGTCTCCAAACTGTGGAGGGGGGAGGCTGCACAGCCTCATGACGACACTGTCCCACACAAAAGCATGCAGCTGGTGATCCTCTGTTTCTGTCTGTCAAGCAGAAAAAAGGGCACATACCTGATCTGAGGTGACGTGAATGCAGTGAATCTCGTGTGATGCGGTTGAGCCAGTTTTACTCTTCACAGGGTACACAACCAGAGGATGCCTGCACAGACTTCCTAGCATGTGTGGAGCAAGGTCAATGGTGAGTGCACTAGACTCTGATGTGTGATCAGGACTTTGGGCTACTGCTCTGACTGGGCTAGTAGATATTCAGCTATCCTAGATCAGTATATGTTGCACCGAGGTCTGCTGATGAGAAGGCTGAATGGCTGTTAGTGTCCTCAATCTGCATGGTGTGGTCATAACACTAAAGCTACCTCATTATTGGGCTGTCCACTGTGTAGATGTGCCATTGGTATGCTCTCAGCCTTTTTGCTAGCCTCCATCCTTTTTCTTGGAGAAGGGATTATTTCTTCCCATCCTGTCAAAGCTGTATAAACAGTGAATGAACACCAATATAAAATCAGAGGAGAAACTATAGAGCCTATTAAGAGAAATTGGGAAATACATCACTCAGGGTTCTAACCCTGAAAACAGTTACTCCCTTCTCTAACGCTGACCGCAGCAACACTGCTAAGACTCGAGGCTGAAGTGTCTGGCTCAAAACGGTCTTGATAAGAACTACATTGACTATTTCATTTGAACACACCAGTTGTCCTATACTGAAGTCATTCTTTGACCACAGTGGCATTGTGGTGTCCCACAACAATACTGTGGGTGTTGGATGCGCATTGTCATCTTAGTGAGGTCCTGCAGATCAGCCCACCAAAATAATTGCCCAAATTTACTCACTACAGCTGGCCAGCAGATGCATATGTAATGGTGCTTTTAATTTTTACAGCATTTTCTTTCTGCATCCAGTTAATATACTTCATGTATTCTAAACCTCTTCGCTGGCCAATGTTTTTCTCATGCTGTTGATATTTCTCTGCTCAGAATTATTACTGTCGTCTTGGCAATGCTAAATTACCTCACCTCGTAGACCTTTGGCCTCCAGTTTCCTAGGGCTTGTTTCTTCTTTTTTATATAAGGTTTGGTAAAGTCTGTCTGAAAGTAATTGGAATTTTTTTAAGGCTGACCTACCAAAGCAACTGCCACTGATGTCATTGTTCTTGATATTTATACATAAATAACTTCTAAGTATTTCATATGTTTATGGACATGGCATATTGAGCTAATTTTAACTCTGGTAGATTACTCTCTTCCTCCATTTGTCAGTAAGTGGATGAAACTTAATTTCAGATGGGAATTAATTTTAACTGTAGTGATTTACAGATTTACATCTGCTGACTATCTGGTAAAATGCATACAAAAGCCAGCATTTTTCTCATGTAAAAATCAAATTTCTTTCAGAATCTGCTTCTTAAGACTCTTCTTCTGAGCAGATAGACTAGTAACTGGCAGGTTAATACATCCCCATAGTGGAAATCCACCTAAGAAAGTAAAAAGAAGTGCCAAAGACCCAAGCTTTCCCTGAAGTCTAGAGATTAAATATCTCCTTGTTTAAAGTTGACATGATACCTCACAGAACACTAGGGCTGTTTAGAATAGCTTGCTTCGATTTTACCGTGCTCACCTCCATGTTGCATTACGGATGAAGCAGTTGTGAATGTTTTCTATATCATTTAAAAAGAGATTCAAGAGAGAGTAACAATGTCAGTAGTACGTATCCATAAATGATAAACTCTTAACTAAGTAGATGGAGTTGATGTTAAGGGCAGGAAGTATAAAGATTATGCTGTTAATCTCCTTCTTTTGCTCAGTCAACATTTGAGAGTTTTCTGGCCATTTCAGTCAGGAGGAAAAACTGATGAGAGAAACAGTTGCTATTCTGTGGCTGTAGCTCTGTTTATTTACACAGAACAGCAACACTTTTAAAAGATGGAGATCATTAGAAGCATCATTTCAGTCAGCACTACACCCACAAGGGTCTGCAGTCTTTTCCTTAAGGTGAAGACTTTTATATTCTTTTCCCTCTCTCTTTCTTCCATGACTTTCTGCTCTTTTTTTCTCCTTATTGGTGTGTGGTTTTCTCACAGCTTCTCACATGAAAAGGACACTTTACTTTGCCTGTCAGGGCAGTGATCCTCCGAGTGCTGTATGAGATCCCAGAAACTTTCTTGGGACAGCATGATTCAGGCTTCACACAGGGCTTGCTATGGGCACCATGGCACCATGGGACTTCCCAAGTTTTGCCCAGCCTGATTCATTATTTAGGTAGGGGGCGGCCTGTCCAAGCACCGAGCAGGTTCTCAGGTGTTAGGGAACAGACGCACAGCATTTGGTTACAAGCTGAAAAGAATTGCAGTGACATCCATGGAGCTATACGGGGCTCAGGTGCAGACTGGGCTCAGGTGAGGCCCATTATGAGTGTATTTTAATTGGGTACTGTAGTTGGGCTTAAATCTATTCCTGTGCTTTTAGCACGACTCATAAACAAACACAAAGTTATATAAAACTAGTTGTGGCTCTGAAGGTGCCAGAAATAAATGGGGATGGTTGTTTTATTTTGCTGGAATCAAAGAACAAAAGTAATACTTAAAAAAAAAAAAATTTCCCTGTCATAATAACACATCGATAACTGAAAATCAAATATCTGCTACCCTTTCCTTTTTAAAATGCTTAGTAAACAATTAAAACAGGTTGGACACAAATAATTTTATTTTAATATATATAGTTCACTCACTCTGCACTCTGTATTTCTGGGCTTTAACATTGCTGTTTTGTTCATGTTCTCAGCTGCTTTGTATATAAAATGATTTATAGTTTTAAAGCTTAAAAAGTAACTTTCATAGCTGTAATAAATTTAGCCTTTTTCTCCCTAAGAAAGCTAAGCTTTTATAATTAAGTTTTGTGTGAGTAGGCAGATATGTATGTCCATGCAGGCCTGTCTGTCTGTTCTGCCCTGTGCAGTAGTTTCTAAACCTGATGGGCAAACATTAACGAAATTTGACTGAGGAAAAGGTTTCAATATACTAGGGATATACAATGTCTGAAGGGATGAAGTTTTTCATTTGCCCAAAAATTTTAGGCACAAGGTGCAACAGACCTCCTAAAGAAATGGCTATGTTTTTCAGATAGTCAGTGAAGAGAGGAGATAATTGCCTTTTAAAGGCTTCCAGGGGGAAACTGTGGCTAGAAAGGATAAATGTCAGGGCTTCAGGAATTCCAACCTTCTTCTGGGTATGTACTTCCCCTGGCATAAGAAGGCACCTAGACATTCACTTTAGGAAGTCTGTTTCACTAAGAGAATGATTCAGCTGCCTAACTGAGTCATCTACTGTCATCTTTCTGCAGGGTATCTGAAACTCCATACAAAGCTGGCAGATATAACACAGGACCTACAGGAGACTTATGTCCTTCTGACATAATTAATGACAAGAAGAGAGCCAAGGAGAATCTCCATCCTTTTTTGGATGCGGGGGGGAACATTGTCACCGAGGATGAGGAAAAGGCTGAGGTACTTAATGCCTTCTTTGCCTCAGTCTTTAACAGGCAGACTGGTTATCCTCAGGGTACTCGGCCCCCTGAGCTGGAAGACAGGGACGGCGAGCAGGATGAACCCCCCATAATCCAAGAGGAAGCAGTCAACGACCTGCTACGCCATCTGGATGCTCACAAGTCTATGGGGCCGGATGGGATCCACCCGAGAGTGCTGAGAG
>NW_008825494.1:6287-17497 GCF_000699105.1 Pygoscelis adeliae | reverse complement strand
CAGGCTGCCCAGGGAAGTGGTTGAGTCACCATCCCTGGAAGTATTTAAAAGACGGATAGATGAGGCGCTTAGGGACATGGTTTAGTAGGCATGGTGGTGTTGGGTTGACGGCTGGACTCGATGATCTTGGAGGTCTCTTCCAACCTTAATGATTCTATGATTCTATGATTCTGGAGCAGCATTTGAGATGAGCATCTCAATGTGTCTAAAATGTCACTTAGAGCCTTGATGTTAGGAACACGAATTGCTCCTCCAGTAACTAAAATTTAGAAGAAGTAAAAAAAAAAATAAATTTAGCAGGCTGTGTCCTACCTCAATTTGTTCAATGCAAAGAGGCATTTAGATCAAGGAGACTGAATGAATGAATGCTTCTACTGATGGAAAGGCTGCAGCATGACCAGACTTTTTCTTAAGTTCTAGAGAATACACAAAAGGAAGAGTGTTATGAATGCCACACATATGGAAAATATTTCAACTGGATTTTGCACTTAATTAGATACCAAACAATTTCTTCCCTGACATTATGTAGGGTTTTTTGTTTTTTTCTTTTCTTTTGGAGTGCAAATAGAATAAGTGGAGACAGGATTGGCTCTCCAACCCATATTTCTTTTAGGCAAATCCTGAGAGACAAAAGGAGAAATCAACAGGAAATCAGGCCTCATTAATTCTGCTCTTCATGGAATTGCCTGGTTTTTAATTACATTTGTTTGGGGAGAAAAAATGGAAGTAATATGGTGAGGTCCTCAACCTTCATCTATTTCCAAGAAAATCGTATTAGGACAGAAACTTAGTATTGAAGCTTCAGGTTGCGTTGTAAGTATTTCAGGGAGTTCTGAGTATGTGAAAACAGGATGTTATGGACATTCCTGTTTTGCATAATCCATTGGAACAGCTATAATAATAATAAAAATAATAATCCTGCTTAGATTAAAAGCTTTGAAGCAGAGCAAAACACTGAATGTTCATTGTGAATGCACAGCTGACTTTATTTAATATTATTACATTATCGATATGAATTATATATAATAGGACTGAAATTATGAAACTGTCTCTATTTCAAGGATTTATCAAGGTATTTGACTAACTAAGTAGCATTAATAATGAATAGCATTTCACTATGTAGAAGGTCATTCTAGAGCTGGTCTGGAAAGAATAATCATGTCAGGATCGAAATTGCACTCAAGAGGAAAAACAAACGTATGTGTATGGCTTTGTAGGTGTGTGTGTGAGACTAAGAATGAAAGTTAGCATGTTGAGATTTTCTTCCCACTATCTTGCATCAAAGTTACAGACACATTGCTTGCCTGTAATGCAGGAATCCTGGGATCAACTCTCTGCTTTGCTTGATTCAAATGAAAAACTTGGACCTTTGTTTCCCAGGGCTGCTCATTCATTCCCAAAGAGAAATGCAACAGTTTGTTGTGGTTTTTTTTTAACAAAAAAAGAATATTGGGTTGAAATTGAAGCTTAAATTAACAAAACTCACAACAAGAAATTTATATTCATGACTAGAGAAGAGCTGAAAAATGAAAATATTAAGTGCTCTGGACCAACTGAGATGAAACTGAGAAAACTCTCTTTCAGCCATTATCCCTGTGTAATAAACAAATAGGTTTTGAGAATCTGTGCATGAATCTAGTGTTTCTGAAAGTACAAACAGTTATTAGTACTGGCTGAAATCCAGAAAAATGCAACTAGACACTGTGTAAAAACTTCACACAGGTCTGCCTGTGTTTTGGCCCGTGCCACCTTGGCAGCCCCAGCTTTCTCATAACCTCAAACTGCCAATCAAGCCCAGGTGGGTGTTCACTGAGATGTGAATAGTCCAGGACAAAATGACCATATTCATTTTCAGTTGTGATCCAAGCAAAGATCTGGTAAATAGAAACTTTTCAGTGCTGCTTTAATTAACAATAGGTCAAAAACAAGATATGATTAAACTTCAAGGTTATATGAGAGGAACTACCCAACATTAATTCTCTATAACTACAATAAAAAAAAGAAGTGAAAAAATATCTGTGAGGTAGGTCTCAAGCCTTTAAACATTACAACTAATCAGTATATCTGGTCAATATTCATTTGCTTTTGCTGGAGCTACCCAGAGCCTTTGAAAAGACTAAGCAGTGTGCTGAGTTTTGGGATTTTCATGGACAAAAAGGACATTGTGTGATATATTTTAGAAAAGGACAGTAATGCCGCACATAGTGGAATGTACCTTCAAAGAAATCCGCATTACTGCAGTTTTATAACTTTTCCTCTGTGTAATTACATCCCAAATCACAGATGGCTTTAGAATAATTGCTGAATATACTATGTTCAGAATGCTGTGGTCATATCCTGGACTCCTACATGTCTGCTTTTTGCTATTAGTTGTAATTTGAGTTTAAAGAATAGTCAGACAAATAATTCCATGCTTTTTGCCAATTGTTCACTGTATTTCACTGGAACAATAGATTTTCTATTTGGCTAACTTTAAAAAAAAATCATATTTGATTTTGATCCGGGTCCAGGGGATGGAAAAGGGACCCTCAAGGTGAGTTTCATTGTATCTTATTCTCATTGTTTACATCTGTATAGAAGGGGCTACATCTAAGACAGTCACCTAGAAGTGAACATTTGTAGAGCTATTCATCTGCCATAGTTTTGACATCTCCTTTAAGATGAGACAAATTAAGGTCTTACTCTCCAATCAGATGAATTCCCACTCCCAAGCCTGGACATTGGCTGCCTACATACAGGCTTTGCATCACCTGCCATCTAGGAACAGGATACATGGCTTCAACCATAAGACTGAGTAGGGAAGCAACTAGTTGATCCTGAAGATGTGCTGGAGTGGGTGTTTCTGAGTTTCCAGAGTCCTCCTGGGCTTATGAATCAGGGTGCCTATGTGACTGTAAGCTTCAGTGCCTAATCTCGTCCTCCCCATCCCTCCTCAACAAAATTTAAACACCAATATTCTTTTGGTTCACTCCTGTTTGCTGAAAACATGGCTGCTGAGCAAGATCATATGATCACACAAACAGTCACAGTGCTTGCCAAGGAAGACGGAGACCCAAGCAAAATTTTGTCCTAAGCCAAATCTGGGCCCAAGCTCACATCTTCCATGAGATTGGAGGTTATGTTAGGACCCACTTGGCAAGGCTGACCTAATGGTTCAGACAAAAATGTAAGATTAATAAACCCAGAGAGACTCAATAAATGAGACTTATCAGAGCCCACTGAAGAGGGCGTTACAGCTGCAGCTGCAGTCTTGTACGCTGCACAGCAGCTGTGAAGCCAACATTGGGCAGAGCCCCAACCACTTTACATTCTTCCTGTATAGCATCTGCATGGTAATTCATCTTTATTTTGCTGTGTTTACATTTTCTTTTTCTCTGCTAGAATTACTGGTAACAGGTGAGAACCACTTTTTTTCAATATGGGAAACAAAATCGGTACTGCTGGGTTTCGAAAAGTAGGTGTCAAACCCAAAATATGTAGTGAGCCAGAATACTGGCTTTTCTCGTACCAATTACTTTCTATGCAAAGATATGGAAACCAGTTGGTGGGACAAATTACCGTTTCACAAAAACTTGGAACAGTCTGTTTCATACTTAACGAAAAATGACACCCATGTACTGAAATGAAAATGAATACTGAAAGCTTTCCAGCAGACATACAATGAAACAGCAGGTAGCAGAGAACAAGAAGTACTGTCCTTGCAAAGTAAACTCAATTCAGATTAAATTAATGTTTCCTCTGGAATTCAAAATATTTAAAGGTATAAAAGTCTCATTGCAGGCTTGAAACCTGGTACTTGCCCTTAATGTCATTCACAGCATTGTATTAAAAGTATAGATTTTTTTTTCAGGCTGGTTAGTTCAGACAACTAAGAAGATGCCTTTTATTTAAAAGCAGAATATATATATATATATATATATTTTCTTCTGAGTTAGAGTCCAGAGGAGCTTATGCTTCAAACAAGGGATATACTGCAACTGGAACAGGAAATCCCACTCTATTATCTTCAGTCTCCTGCAGATTTTTGAAATATTAGAAACCTGACACCACCATGGGACAGATCTTCCTAGGCTCTGCATGGGGAACGGAGCTGGAAGGAAGTTCCCAGAAGAGTGTTAAACTTCCTCCAGTAGCCAACTGAACAAAAAGCAGAGGAGACTAGACATACAAATATTACCTAACTGATGTTGATGTTGTTAGCTGTGCATATAATGACAGAATAGCAGGCATAATACCTATATTACATCATATAAAGCTTTGCTTTAAGTTACAGTGACAGTACATCCATACATTGGAGAATGTGCTAACAACATCTTTTAAATCTCAACATAGACTATGCATACTTCCAATAATATATATTCAACTAGTCAGGTCGAAGACTTAAAATTATGTTTGGCTGTAAAGAACAAGGTGTTATAAAATATAAACTCAGCTGTGCAACACCGCTGTTCTTCCCACATTGCACTCTGAAAATTAAACTTGGATATCGCTCACAAGACATATCTGTCAAGTAAAGAAGCTCCAACAGAATGAGCTTTGCTTCCCCTTCCCACTCTAAATGAGGTGGTGACGTGAGCAGACAGAAAGGCAACCTGGTTAGAAAGGGAAAGTTACTGAGCAGAAGAGGATGTCTGCTAAAGTACTGATAGAGAAAATGCCTGCCAGCCTGGGAGCTGTTAGGCTGGGAACTAGACCTGTGAACCAGAAGCATCCTTGAGAAGCGCAGCTGGCATCTTTGAAGTGCAGCTGGGTACCTAGAAACTGAAGACATCCTGAGATACCTTGATAAGCATAAAAACAAGGAACTGTAGCAACAACTTGTCATCTCAAAAGGTGAAAAATAGTCTGGAAAAAGGGGAAAACATCCTGAGGAAGTAAGAATCAGTAACTGCCATGGGCTGTTCTAACTGCAAGAACAGGAAAACAGTCTGGAAAAATAAAAATTGTTCTGAAAGAACAGAAAACATAATCATCTATTGGCTGCCCCAGGTGAAAAACAGAAATTAACAGAACCTATTGACTGCTCAAAGTGGTGGTGTCCTACTCCCTCTTATATCTCTATGATATTAAAATGATTTAATTTTTACCCAAAATGGAGCATCTCTCTCTGAGAACTTCCTGTGCTGCACGTACTTTCCCAAACTCTCCCTGCAAATTTTCTGTGAGGTCTTGGACCCTCACCAGGAACACCTGGCTGACTCCAGACTCCGTGCTGCGGATGATCTTTGAGGTGAGACTCTGTCTGTTACTCTGTTGGTCTCCCTCCAGACCCACTTCTAGGGTCATTTAGGTGTGTCCTCCCACTTCTGGGATGATTAGGCCCTCCCCTCTGGGATGGATTTGACCTCCCCTCTGGGATGGCTTGGGCCCTTCTGAGATCTGTCTAATGCGCTTGATACCGATATTATTATGAACTTACATATATATGCATATACATGATCTATCATAAGTATATCTGTGGTTATATTATCGATAAGTTTGCTTCACTAGTGATAAGATGCCTCTCAGGAAATTGCACAAACCATATTTCACACAAGTGATTTCATTTACTTATGGTACTTCATGGTATCACTTTTAAAACAAAGAATAGAAAAACAATTACAAAATACTCAGCTTTAAACTGTAATTAATATATTTAATGCAAGTTTAGTAGGAGAACTGAAGATAAAATGGTGGTATTTTTCTACTACTTACTCAGGTCCCTTTTCTAATATATAGTCAAGACTAGTGACTAAGTCAATTCAGTGAATCTTAAAGCCAGCAGAGAGACTATTATTACCTGCATCATGCAAGTATTGGCTAACCCCTCTGAAAAAAAGGCCATCATGTACTGCATACTGTCTAACTGCTTGTATCTGTGAGAATACGTACTCTAATTTCTAACTAACCACTAGCAGACCAGAGGTAAAGAAGCATGGGATCAGCAGAGATTTCCAGTAGGGAATATTTTATTTTATTTTATTTTATTTTATTTTATTTTATTTTATTCAGAATATCGGCACCCTTTCTTTCCTGAAAGGTGAGAATTTTAAGATTATTTACATATCTAAACTACCGAATTAAACAGGGTCTAGACAGCTAAGTATTTTCTGAAATCTGATTATTCCCTTTAATGTTAATTTCTTTTTCCCCTTTCTCTTTCACACAAACAGTAGTTAATTACTGTTTTGGAGAGAGAGGAAGTCAAGATCAAGCAAATTATGGCTAAATATGAAGCAAGTTGTTCTGGTCATTTAATAGCATTTCTAATTTAATGGAATGTTTTCTCTCTCATTCAGAGCAGATTACACAAGATTATGTGTAATGAATAGCTATAAACTCCCTTTGAATCTAAGATAAGTTGGAGAGTCTCATCACCTTCCAGTTTGTAATAAAATATTAATTTTGGTTCATTTACAGATGTTTTGGGGAAGACAAATTACTATAGCCCAAAGGCCCCATTCCTCACTTCCCCCGCACTTGGCACAAATGTTGCTGACATTTTAGCAATAATGAGTGTTTGGCAACGTATCTTTAGAAGGATCAAACAATAACTTATATCCAGAGAAGTTCTCAGGACTGATGTCTAACTGAAAGCTTTGCCCTGGCTGACTGCATATACATTTATTCTCTGGTTAAATCTAGGCTAATCTAGTTAAATCTCATTTATTTTTGGAGGTCGTGTCAGAGTTTTAAACAATGAGTGCTTCTCTGCAATGCTGTGTTTTGCAAGAAGTCTCTCCCCAGGTCTTCATACTGTTTCTGCTGCTAGACGGAAATGTTTCTTTTGAAAATGGAGGGGAATTGTCTAAGTCTTCATACCACCTTTGGCTCCCTAGCATGAATGAACAGATAGATATTGCTGTACGATTTACTATGTATGTCATCAATGATCCAAATCCCACTGTTGTAAATATTCATAGAATATCTACTGTGCAGGATAACAGTGCAACATAACTCTTCCTCAAATAGTGTCCTAGTAGCATTTATGCTGGGAACAAAGTTGCTATAATGAGGGTTTTCCTGTAGTCCTGACTTACAAAAATAGTTAAAAAACCCCCAAAAAACTCTACTTTCTGAATTGGAATGGATGTTGCTAATCTTAAAATTTCTGAAGAAAGGAATATAAGAAAACCTCATAGGAATCTGTCTGAGGCCATCTGGTGTCCCAAGAGCCATGTTGCAGGAAATAAATTCTTTGTTAGGGACACTGGAAACCCTGAGATATCTATTCTGTTCTGGCCTTTTAGTACTATGCAGGAGATCCAGTGGTCCCAGCAGGTCCCAGCAGCTAACCGGAGGAGCTGGAAGGAATTCAGGCAGAGATCAGATACAGATGAAGTATTTAGATATTTACATAGCAACTAATCACCATTCTCCTTGTCTCAGTGAGTATTTAAACATTTTCTGTGAAGTAGAATAGCATCAGCAAGCAAAGCAGAATTTATCCCAGAATACTTCCACTACATTGAACGATACAGTCCTTGTGTATCTTCAACTGCATACAGTATTCTAGATTAGAATACTAATAGCCTAATTTTAAATAGCACTTATCAGATTAATCCCTATCAATAAATTTGTGGAGAGAAGGAAAAGAAAAGGCAGAGGGCTCCATCTCCTGCTCTATGAGTTTAGCCCCTTTTCACCAAGTACTGTTCAGCTGAATGTATTCACAAAACTTGATTCAAATTTATGGATATTTTTGAGGTGTTTAAACCCACGTTTTTTAGAGAATAAAGTATAACGTAAATAAGTTCCAACTCAGTATTTAGCCTGTCACCACAAATCTCTAACTCTTCAATATTTCTCTAAATAGGTACAAGGAGTATCCTGCAGGGAGGAGAGAAACAAAGAGAGGAATTGGTGGGAAATCAGAAAGAGGATTGAAGCTGGCTTTGTATCCTGGTTTTTGTACAAAGACTGTCCCATGAATAGGAAATTTAAACCAAGTGATTCAATAGTTCTCATTTCAAAGCTTGTTGCGCACACTTATCTTTTCTAAAAGTTTCAGCATTGTGGAGCCATTCTGGGCAAAACCACTTCCACTGTTTTCCAGGATTTCATTATAACTGCAGGCCTTGTATCACATTTGTGTAGTGGATTCAATGATAAAACACTAGGCGATCTAGGAGAAAGATAAACTTGAAGAAACACACTTTTGAGGCACTTGTAATACACAAAGGGATTAAGTATCTTACTGTTGGTTAAAGTCTGGATAGCATTTTCTCATAACCTGTTGGAAGCTCTGTTTTGTTGTTTTGCTGGAGTTGGAGACTTACCACATTACTGAATATTTATGTTTATATAAAAGAATCTTTTTGCATCACAAATGCAGACTAGGTGGCACCCGGTGGTTAAAAGGACTAGGAGTACAAATCTTGCATTATAACAAAAAAATTTCTATAGAAAATAGGTGCTGGTGTTAAAGTGTGTGTTGTTGTCTGACTAAATCTCCTCACTATGAGGAATGCTATGTCTGAACTAGAGTTGCCATACTTGTCTAATCAAGTTTAGTGTCTGGGAAGAAATTAAGAAAAATCTCGAGTTCAGTTTCTCTTGATCAGGGCTGTCTTTTTAATAAGCAACAATGAAAACAAATTTCAAACATCAAGGAAAAATAGTTTTCATATATATACTTCGCTCTTGCAGCTCTATACCCTTTTCCCAGATTTTTCTGTTAAAAAAATGAAAGGAGACAGTAACAACAAAAGAAAGTTACTGACTGTATAATTTAAATTGGGCAGATTTCTGCAAAGAAAGAAAGAATGCAACCCTGGTAGAACATTGTTTTTATCAATCAAGAAGCAAAAATGAATAAAAGGCAACAAACACAGAGCATATAGTGTGAGTACCAGAAACCAGTGCTGTGAGGGCTATTGGGAGGTGGCTGAGCATCGTATGTTGATGAGTCAGGGTGAAGATCTAAATCAGCTTCAGACAGTAAAAGATGCCACAAAGGTTAATTCACCACAGAGACTTTACAAGCACATTTGTGCTACCAGTGAGTTGGAAGCATGGAGGGAATGACAGCGGCAGCCAAAGGAGCAGAACGGTTCTCCAGCACACAGAGAAGATGGGGGGAAAATTAGGAAAAGAAGAGGAACAGCAGCAGGAGGTAGAAATTCTTACCAGCTCAACAGCTATGTCACCTCTCAACTTGAACTCCCTTATGCAAAGCATGGCACAGCTGCTCATGTCTTGAAGACTGTGTCATTTCACTTTCATTCATGCCATTTAATGTCAGCAGCTATTTTTGTGTTTTGAATCACTTCATTTTTCCTGTTACAAATATGGCTTGTTTGGGAGTTTATTTATTCTACAGCATTAATTGAAAAAAGGGGTTTAAGACACATTGTCTTAGGAAGAACTCTCTTTAAAAGGGAGGATTGCGGACAATTCCTAGTTGTAATGAAATGCATGCTTGTGCAAAGAGGAGCTGTTTCTAGGAGTATCCAGCAGACTTTGTAAATGCTTTGTCTCTCAGGTGTTCAAAGAGATGGAAAACACTTTGCCATGCTGCTCTACCCAAAATTCAGAATTGTGATATGTAGTAGCTTATTCTGAATAAGATCATCCCTGTTTCTTAGTAAGCAGAGAGCAAGATCAGCAGTTAAAGGACAGGTGGTCATGGGTGAATGGTAAGAGGCAAAGGTAAATTTGACAGCAGGCAGAACACAGGGAGCAAGTTTAAGGTAGGCAAGACTGGGATGTCTGTTTGTCAGGCCCTGTGTACGAGGTAGGTATCTAATCTTTATTATAGTAAATGGAGGTCTAAAGCTTAGTTTAGTTGCCCTTTCACAAGTATCTTGTGCCAATTGAGATGTCCTTGGATAATCCACCTGGTCTCAACCTGCTACTCCATCAGGGCAGGGATTGCCTGTGGTCAGGTCTGCTAGTGCTGAGCAAATGTCTCAGAAGTCTGGTGTTTCTGAAAAGGCATCAGGCACCTGTATTTAGATAACTGAATCCTCCCCTTAATAAACAGAGTGTATTAACAGCTACTCAGCTGACCAAAGGTGTATTCACCTTCTGGTGTGTTGAACAGATTTTTAGACTCTTTTCTATTCATCAGGTCACTATGACTGCAAAGGATTAGACACCCACTTGACAAGTAGATACCTAGTTGTAATCTGTAAAGAATGTTCAATAGCCCTAGATATCTATGTGTAGGCAACTGAATCAAACTCTGAAATATACGTGTCCACAGCCTCATGTTGCATCCCCCTAGAAGACCATCTAAACTGACTGTACAGTTCCAGTCAGTAGCCGGCTGACACAGGTAATTCTTATTTCAGAATCCAAAAGACGATAGTCTTACAAGTAATGCAGTGAGGAAATTTTTCAGATTACACACTGTGCTCAGAGAGTGACTTCTGTAAAACAAAGTAAAAGTAAAAGGAGTGAAAATATAACTGCTTTATTCAGAAAAGATTATTCTCTAGGTAATAAATCATGTATTTGGATACATGGATATCATGTATTTGGATACAGGAGGAGCTGTGCTTCAATACCAGTCACTTCCGAAACAGCTCGAACCCCTTCATATGCTGCCAATGCCTCTTTTTCAGTTGGAGTATAGTGGGCCTTGGATCCTCTGGATCCCCGACTCCAAAACCCCAGGGGTCGACATCGAGTCTCCCCTAGTGTTTTCTGCCAGAGGCCCCAGGTAGGGCCGTTCTCCCTGGCTGCTGTGTAGAGCACATTTTTTACATCTTGTCCTGCCCAGACTGGCCCCAGGGCTACTGTGTGAACTGTCTCCTCTTTAATTTGTTCAAAGACTTGTCGTTGCTCAGGGCCCCATTTGAAATTGTTCATCTTCTGGGTCACTTGATAGAGAGGGTTTACGGTCAGACTGTAATTTGGAATATGCATTCTCCAAAAACCCACGACGTCTAAGAAAGCTTGTGTTTCCTTTTTGCTGGTTGGTGGAGACATGGCTGTTATTTTGTTGATCACATCCTTTGGGATCCGATGATGTCCATCTTGCCATTTTATTCCTAAAAACTGGATCTCCTGTGCACGTCCCTTGACTTTACTTTGTTTTATGGCAAAACCGGCTTTCAGGAGAATTTGTACTATTTTCTTCCCTTTCTCAAAAACTCCTGCTGTGTTGCCCCACACGATGATATCATCAATGTATTGTAGGTGATCTGGAGCCTCACCCTGTTCCAGTGCAGTCTGGATCAGTCCATGGCAAATGGTGGGGCTGTGTTTCCACCCCTGGGGCAGTC